>NC_051182.1:124747017-125005426 GCF_013339695.2 Rhipicephalus sanguineus
GTGAGGGGCCTTGTAAGACGCAGGGCAGCTTTTTAGGGGCGAAGCTCCTTTGGGTGTGGGTCTGTCCCCTCCTCTGTAGTACGTAGTAGTAGTAGTAGTAGGTAGCCACCTCTAGTTCTTGGAGTGTTCACTAGATGGCACTGTCGTAGCCACCTCTAGTTCTCAGAAAGATCCCTAGATGGCGCGGAGGCGCTTGCTGCGTTGAAGATGCGTGCTAGTATAAACGCGCCCGATCTCACGTCGTTGATGATCATCATTCACCCCGTGGATATGCTGTGGATCTTTTTGTCACGAAGGGCAGCAGGATTTAAGACGAAGGGCAGCAGGATTGCGTTATTTATTACATACATCATCTGTCCTATGTCTGAAGAACAGCGCTGGTGGCGCTTGAATGGTGAACAGCCCTTTCCCTACCTACTTTATCGCCCGAAGATGATAAAAATTCATATTTTGTAAAATTTGCCCAATTGATTCTACGTGTCTTCAAACATCTAAAAAATTATTCAAAAGCGGTTTCTTCGCAAGATACACGCAAAGAAAATTTTTTGACACTATGCAGAGGATAGGCTTCACTGCACTCCACCACGGAAAGTGCCCTAATCTCTCCAGTAAATGATTTTCACCAGCACCACCACCGTGCAGAAAATGTCTCTGAAATTTAAAGAATAAAGCGCAGGGAAGTGGGTCCGTGAAAACAAACCTTGGACCATGCAATTAAATACAATATGAACCAGCTATAACAGCACGAGCCTTAGCACTAATATAAGATGAGCATCAGTGTTCAATAGTATTATCTGCACGAACAAGTTACACTAACACAGCAGTAGCGTCTGTTGCCATTTATGTGAACAAGAACATGCAGGCAGAACGAGAGAAAGAGAGTGAGAGAGAGAGATGGTGATGATGATGATGATAGTGAGGGCCTATGTCAGTGGCTCACACCCACCCTGGGTGATTGGCCAAGCAACGAATAAATTTATAAAAGAAATGGACACATATAAATTGCATGGCTATTGATAAACGTTAGAATATTGAAAGAGCCCGGCCAACGGAAACCATCGATGTCGTGATGATGATAGCGTATTTATGGCGCCACCTCTTCGGCGACACTGGAGTTTCAACCAAGAACGCCTCTATACTTTGATCGACATATCGTCAATAGTACCGTAAAAGCTTGGGCTGTACGCATAGCGGTATTACTTAGATGATCGACACAAGAAAAGTGGCCCCTCGCTGTTCCATAAATTTTTCCCTTCGGGGATTTTCTGTCGGCGCTGGTGATTCGAAAAATAATCGCCATTTCGGGCGTTTGTATGAGAGCGAGGGCAATAAATATGAAAGACGGCAAGGCAGGGAGGTTACCCGCCATTTCTATGCCTCGTTTGCTACCCAACAATAGGGGGAAGGGAAAGGGGAAAATAAGAAGAAAGGAAGTAAGAGTTGAGGCCATCTTTTTTTCTCAGTCGATGCACTGATCCTGCCCCGTCGTCCTCCGATAGCTTTCTGCACCTGACGTGGTTTTGCACTGCCCCCAGAATCGGAGGCCTCTCACCTGGTCTTGCACTGCCTCCGTGATCGGCCCAGATTTGACCAAGCTACGATGTCATGCGATGACGTCATCATGGGGCGTTACGTCACGCGACATCACCATGACAACATAATGACGTCAAAAATTTTGCTACCTGTAAGTGACGTCATGATAACGTCATATAGTGACGTCACCGCCTGATGATTTTCTGCATCACTCTCGTTGACGCCGCCGACGGGGGACGTGAACGCGGGACAACGGTCAATTTTAGCGCTTGATGAGGCATCTGAGGCTTTCGCCTTAATATAAGGATTCGAAGAAAAGGGGCATTACAGCCTCACTAATAGTCCACTAACCCGTACATAAATCCAGCAAAGCATTGAGCGTTTTCGCTGCGGCGACTGTTTTGGTCGGAATTCCAAGAGCGCCTGCTCCGAAATCAGCCTGTGCGTAAGAACGGGTCAAAGAAACACGACCTAAGGATGAACCGACGAGCAGGTTAAGCGCTTCTAATTTCAGGGGTTTTACGTGCCGAAACCTACGATATGATTATCGCCTATGCAGACACGCCGTAGTGGAGGGCTCAGCAAATGGCATATTAAGTGCTGATTTGGTCAAACATAACGAATGGTGTTCCAAGTTTATGCTCCCTGCGATGGTACTCTCTTTGGTGAACAGAGAGATCTCTAAGGCTGCGCTTTTGTAGGCTGCTTACGCCGGAAGCATTTCGGGCGCTGGGAACTGCGTCACGGACGCCATGTTTTAAACGCCAGCAGCGCCGCTTAGATCCTCGCAGTTCGTCCTAGCTCGCTTCTAAACTTGCCGGTCATTCTGTTAGGGTCCGAAACCTGCGGCCGTGGCTCAGCGCCTTTGGCGTTGCGCTGCTGGTGCTGGAAGTCGCGCGTTCGGTTCCTGTCAGCCGCGTGTCCCCCATCTTTGGATAGAATGCAGAATCAATCGCGTATACTTAGGTATAACAGCGCATTGGCGAATTGCTCCAGGCGTGGTCGAAATCGATTCCGCGTTAAGACGTATCTCATAGCCGGTCAGTTGACTTCGCGGCCTTGCATCTCATGACGTCTTATGATATATGCCATGTGCTAAAAGCGCGGCAATGAGGCGGGGTGTGCCTGAATTCCCACCTTCTTTCTCGCCCGCACAAAGTACGCATATTTCACCTGCTTGCCGAGCTCATACCATCTGCGTCTTTCACTGTCTGCATACGATCTACTTAACGAGAGAACATCCTGGAGGGATATAGCTTAACAAATTTCATTGATGGGCTAGCTGGTTCATAGTCATATATTGGATAGCGCGGATCCAACTTAGGACAGAGAAAGAAAACTGATGCACAGGACGAAGTGCTACAAGCGCTGTCGTGGACAAGCGCTCTCCAGGAGTAGCACTTGTCCAGGACAATAAAGAAAACTGATGCACAGGACAAGCGCTACAAGCGCTGTCCTGGACAAGCGCTGTCCAGGAGTATAGCGCTTGTTCAAGACAATACTGGTGCACAGGAGAGGCGCAACTAGGCAACTGCGAGTAGCGCTTGTCCTGTGTTGAATTCGCGCTATCCAGTATTTAAGATCCTGGTGTTAGTGTACATCTGAACAGACAAGGCGGCGGTTGGAATACCAGCCTGTACCGAAACCTTGCTTCGGTTAGAAGACACTGCGTGTGTTTCTTCTATTGGAGTCCTGTGCGTCGCGGTTGTCCTGGCTCAGCTGGCCGCCGCTACTGCAGTTGAAACCGTCGCTACCACGAGTGCCGCGGGAGAACTATGCTGCTGCTGCATCTTCTTGCTTTCCCCGCATCTTCTTACTCCGCTCTGTTTTCCATTCCTCTTTCTTTTCCGTCTCCTTCTTCTTTTCGCTTCTACTCTTGGCTCCTCCTTCTCCGCTTTTCGGTGCAACGATGAGGGACGGGTGAATTCCATCGCCTAGCAGAATCTTCGCTCCTTTTTCTTCTTTCGTGCTTCCTCTTCTTCCGTATGCCACTCACGCCTCCTTCTTCCTTCCTCGTTCTTTCCTCTCGAGTCTCTTCTTTCCACCTCTTCCTCTCTCGTTTTCTACGCGTGACGGGGAAAGAAAAGAAGCCGGCGCGGCGACGCTGCGATGCGTGGCCGCGGCAGGCAGCCGCGCGGCGCCTCAAACCGGAATCAACCCTCTCCGGTCTTCCTTCATCATGGCGCACCTAGGTTCTCTCGCATCGCTCAGCTTTTTTTTATATATCCGTGCTTGTGTATGTCCGTGCGTGCGTGCGTGTTTGTGCTTGTGTGCGTGTGTTCACTTTAACAGCGCAAAAAAAAAGGACGGGACAAAGAGAGAGAAGCTAGAGGGGGCTGTGTATGTGTGTCTGTCGAAGCTGAAGGTGGCCACTGTCCTTCCATGGCTGCAGCTTTATACACACCAGGCGGCTTCCTTGCCCTTCCTCGTGTGTGGACCTGGCTTTCCAGACTTCTGGCGTTTTCCTCGGTTTTTCTACGTCCCTGTCTCACTCTCTCTCCTCTCTCTCTTTGTCGTCTAAGATTCACGAAGAGTTCTTTAGGGAGCTGCTTGCAAGGTTCGGCACGTTCTAACTCTAGCAGGCCGACCACGTATATGGATGTTCCTTCTCGATATACGTGCGCCTGGTGCCATGAGGGGCGCCTCTTGTCTTCACACGACATGACGACGTCACGGTTGAAAAATTTGGGCATAACGTTTATTGATGCACAGCGCATGATATTCGCGCCGTAATGAGGGATCATGACCGCTGTTGTTCTATTAGCATGCCGCCGTATGTCCCTCTCGATGTGTGCGAGGACGCAATTGTCGTACTTCTCACCACTGGTCCACTAAAATTGAACAAGGGAACACTAGGGCGGCAAACGCCAATTAAAGTTTCTGGGCAGACGTAACGAGCAACTTTCGACCATCTGTTTCTCTTTAAAGTCCACTCACATCGTCACATTACGCGCGCCTCTAGCATTTCGCATCCATCAAAATGCGGCCGCCCCGGCCGGAATCCAATCCGCGGCCTACGGCTCCGCAGCCGAGCATCGTAACCATTGCACCACCGCGGCGGACCTCCACCAAAACAGATCCTCAATCGAACCCTCGTACCCTCGTACTTGGCAGAAAAACTTCCAGCCGCCAAACGAACGCATTTGAACAAAAGAATCATCGTGCATCATAACGCAGTCCTCAGTATCCAGTCCGAGGTAGCTGCACATGTTTCACAACGAGATCGCCACCTCCAGGAATTGAAACCGCAACTTTGTGTTATGCGCAAGGAAACCTGCAGGCACTAAACGGCGGCGTGTTTTAGCGAGCCGTTGTTCATCGTAATGCACCTTTAGTACCTCTAGCCCTGCATTGCCCGTAACGGTGTGCAGAGCCGTTACAAGTTATCTGGCTGTGTGAGTCACGCGTTTAACGAAGTCCAAGCACGTTCGGTCTCATCGAAGAACTTGAAAGATTACGTTTTGCTTTCTAGTTTCTTCGTTGTGGCATCATTTTTTTTTTCCGAGACGGTGTGACCTGTAGACCTTCATCCGCAGCGCTTACGGTGAGGAGGCAAGTTACGACACTGATCTCGAGCGAAAACGATACACTCGGAATTCAGAGCAAGCGATTTGCTACGGAGTCTTCGTAATAAGTCGTGCAGATCGTCGAGACTGTCAAGGCCACGACGCACTGCGCCGCTGCAGACTCCACGTGGAGGAACGCTGTAATAAGGGAATTAATGCATATGGCTTTCAGACTATTTTTTTATATAATGACGCAATTGCCAGAAATGTTCGTCACGTGTGGCCCACGAGCCGGACGCACTCTTGTTCAATGTAGTAAGAATCCCTAATGTTAGTGGGGGTCCAGAAAGTCCGACTAGCTTGCACATTGCAGATCCCATGAACCACAAAAAAAAAGACTTCCTTCTTTCGAACGCAATTCACATTTCTCGGCAGATTTCATCGTTTTCGTGATGTATGCCGATGAACCCGTTTGAAACGCTGTAGAACACCAATTGTCACCGAATGCGTGCTGGACACTTTTCTCCAAACGTTGTTACGCGTCTGTTAGCGCGATTCATCGGCGATGACAAACACACCATCATTGTATTGCTACGAGCCGAGAAAGAAAATGCAAAAACGTTTCTGTTACCATAAGATTTGCTGTGTCACTTTCAATCCTTGTTTCATGTAGCGCAAATTGCGTTACCATGACACAGTGCCTCTTCCTACGTTTAGTGAAGAAACGTAACAGCGTTACGTTTCTTCACTAAACGTAGGAAGAGGCAACCCAACGCATTATCACGTGAGACATCCAGCGTAACTGTACATTAGGAAGCAGATGTAGATCTGGTTTTGCTGATTCCTTCCTCCCCAGTACTCGCTAAAGAACCCGTGTCTCTCTTGCTTCATGTGCTGGTATCACTTACCTGACGTGAGGATACCAGGTATCTAACAGACTGGTACACTGTCACGGCTTTCTAGAGAGGTTCGAAGCATATTCTCTCAACGCATTAACCATTACGAGCTGAGCCTTGTGGTGTCCGCCTCGGTGGTACAGTGGTTACACTCGGCTGCTGGCTCGAAGGTCGCGGGTTCGGTTCCGGCCGTGGCGGTCGCATTTCGATGAAGGCAAAATGCTAGAGGCCCGTGTACTGTGCGATGTTAGTGGAAGGTAAACAACAACAGATGGTAAATATTTTCTTAGACCTCCACTATACGGCGTGCCTCACGATCATATCATGTTCCTGACACGTACGACTCCACAATTTATTACCTAAATTTAGCGCTAAATGCAATGAGCAACGGTCGACAGCTACCTACTTACATGACACTTCTCGAAGCTCACGGCTGACGTACCCAGGACGTCCCGACAGTCGTGCAACGTCGTTCACAGAATTTTCCGGTAAAAAGGCGTATAGACCAAGTCCGCTGTACAACTGCAGTGCTTTCAGAAGAAGCCTTACAGACACTGCGCACTCACTGGCGATACACCAACGGAGAGGCCAGTCCTTGCATTTCGTGTTCCACAAAACGACCTGGACACAACGGGCGACCACTATGCCGTCTAGGACAGTGGAGAAACACAGACTCCCGGGGCACATCCTGGTTCCTTTTTTTTCTCTTTCCTTCTCACTGGGACCTCTCTCTCTCTCTCTTTCTCACTGCCTTCATCATATTTTGATCCCGCTTCTCCGGCTCGGACAAGCGTCGTCCCTTGGAACGGCCTTGCCGTGCTGTCTAATGAAGGACGGAGCCAATGGGCAGGAGAGGGTGGGCGACCGACGAACGCGGTCGAAACAAGCTTGGTGGACATAACGGGGGCGTTTGTGGTGGTGGAGTACGCTGAAAAAAAAAAGGGGCTAGCGCCTATAGCGGTCCACGCATACGTAGGCCGGTCCTGACGCCTTCATCACTCACCACGGCGTATGTTTAGCGTGGGACACGTCATCGCGTTTCGCGCCCCAATTTCTTCGTGGTTCCTGCAGGTGTGGACGTCGAGGAAGAGCTGGACGGGCCCCTTTTTGAACCGTTGTTCCCACTGGAAACAAGAGCAGGAACTTGGGTAACTTCGTCCACATCGGTGGTACAGTGATTACGGTGCTCGGCTGCCGACCTGAAGGTCGCGGGTACGACCCCGGCTGCGGTGGTCGCGTTTAGATGGAGGCGGAATGCTATAGAGGCCCGTGTACTGTGCGATGTCAGTGCTCGTTAAATAACACCAGATGGTCGAAATTTGCGGAGCCCTTCACTACGGTGTCTCTCAAAATCATGTCGTGGTTTTGGCACGCAAAACCCCAGATAATATTATAATCATGGACGAGCTACATCGTCTCCCTTAGAACCGTTGTTCTCACTAAACACAGGACGGCAGTTTTGATGACCCTTTGATGAGAATATATATCGCTTGCACAGGGGGCAGCCATCTGCGCCCGGAGGCTGCTCGGACGGGGAAACCACGATAACGTTCGGTCAGTCTTTATGGCGTGCTTGCCGCTAGTGTTTGCTCGCCGTCAACAGTGCCGTAACCAACCCACGTCGAACATTGGGCAAGTAGGTTTGTCATTTCCTAACTGAAAACAGCGCAGGAAAGTAATGAAATGGTCGAGCCAGCCTAACGAAAGGACAGAGCATCCGCAGTCCCTGTGCTGGCCTCGATGACTGGTGATAACAGGTGTCGAGATCACGTATGCTTTGCCGTCAACGCGGGCGCGAAAGCAAAAGAAGTGAGCTCCGTAGAGAGCAGCCTCGGGCTAATGGGAACAGACAAGTTCAAAAATCTGAGAGTACGTAACCGCAATTCTGGTTTTGTCGAAGCAATAGTTCTCCTAATGCTTCCTAAAGAGCGTGGCAGTGTGTACATTGGCCTCTTGCCTATCCGGAACTGTTTTGACATAAGACCGGTTGCCACGGCATGTGGCCCCTGATAGGTTGACGATAAAGTCACAATATGCTTTTTTTTGCGTAGCTACGAAACATCAGAGATTGTTTTTACATCTTGTAATATGTGGGCAGTTAGCAGGTTCTCTGTAAGTTTGTTGATGATGTCTCTTAGATATCTTTTAGAAACTCTACGCATAAATGCTCTGTTATGCGAAATTTCCACGTTTACTGTAAGAGCGCTATAACACCATGAGTTCAAGATTGCCTGTATGCCGACAACACAGCTAGTACCATCTGTCCGTCAAACGTCTGAGCATTACGTAAGCGAAACTGCAGTCTACGGTCTGCATATAGACCAACTACATGCAGATGCGGAACGCGGGTCTAATTGAAGTCATATAGCTGGAGGTACTAATTCTTACCCATCTTTGCGTACAATCTATAGATCGAACGCGTACAACATGAAAAACGAAACTATAGGAACGCGAAGTAGTGTTAAAGCTGCGGACTGCCTAAGTCTATATATTAGGAGTCCGCTCAGTAATGCACGAATTTGGTGAGCCAGATTAAAATTGAGAGGAGGGCAAAACGTAATCAACTACAGCGAAAGAAAATACAGGAATGGCTGTGGAAAAGGGTTGCCCTAATTTCTGCTTATTTGTGTGTTTGCTTATTTCTTTTTTTTAAAGAAGTTTGGGCTGCTTTCTGCTAGCTCACCGTTTAGAGGTCACCGCCTTACCGAAAGCCGAGTGAACGGGACTGTTGTCGGTGATGGTGGTCCACACTTCGCGCGCCCACCCCCATAATTGATAGCCGTGCCCCCTTTCCCACCTTCCTCCAATAACATCTCCCCCTCTCTCTCTCATCTTTTTATACTCTCTCCCTCGCCTCCTTCGCGAGACGGGCGCCTTTGTGGCCTACATAGGGCGTGACAAAGTCTGTCGTACACAGTCGGCGAGATTCGAGGACGCGTTTTTCGGCGTGGTGGAGAGAGGGACAGTCAAGTCTTTCTCTCTCTCTCTCTCTCTCTCTCTCGCTAACTGCGGCCACGTTGTGTGGAAGCCCTGAAGGAATCCTTGATGTCGTTTGTATCGTTGTCTACATAGCTAGGCTGAAACGCGGCGAATGAATCAGAAAAAATATCCTTGCGCGCGCGCGCGCTCGCTCCAGATACGGCAGCCTTCGAAGTGTCGTTTTGCGGCGATTTTGACGGCCATGTATGGGGTGAGGAGGGATGCAGTAATTAATGTGTTTTGTTGTTGAGCTGCGAATGATACAAAGATAGGCGGATAGCTATCAGTGCCACGCGTTCCGCGTCCTTACATTAGCCTTTGATGGCTGCGGAATGCAATTAATTCTCTCGCTCGTTATGTGGTCAGCTTAATTTTTTCGCTTATTTGTATTGTCCACTACGCGTACGCCTTGTCCCCGTTCACGTTTTTCTGTCGCCACTGTGACAGTTCCTCAATGCTCACCTATGAGGGTGATTGATTACCCTATTTTTTTTTCTATTTATTTAATCGCTTTCTTTAATTAATTTTTCTCCTTTCGCTGTTGATTTGCGCTTTTCGCATTGTATATTGCAGAGTGTTTTGATGGGTCTACAGAAATGCCGAGGGGCAGGGGCGTTGCCAGAAATCTTTCCGGGGAGGGGGTTAACCACACTTTATGCATGTTTGTTTGTATGTGTGCGTGTACATTACAGATGCAAAACTGAAAAATTTAGGAAAGGGAGGGAGGGAGTCAAACCCCCTCCAACCCCTTTCTCCCTCCCCCTCCCTACTGAAACGTTCCGTATGCCAGTCCAATAATTTCATATGTTTTCATACGGAATCCATGTTTTCCGTATATTTTCCATGCGTTTTCCATATATTTCCGTAAGATTCTTACGGAAACATACGGAATTATTGGCCAGTGCTGAGGGATTGAGTAGTACGAAAGCCGATATGCTGGTAACTGTGCACGTTTAGTTTATAGCTTGGCTTTACAAATAAAAACATTGGGAAAGTAAAAATGGTCGACTAAAATTTTTCAGCTGTTTCCAGTACCACCATATAAATACAGAAATAAACGAATAATTAAAATCTAAGCTCCAATCGATGGTGATTTTGTCAGACACAGCGTGAACGACGGAAGGAAGATAAGAAAGTGTAGATGTAGGAGATCGTCTGCGGAGGACACGAAGAATTCTCTCGTGGGAATTTCTGTATATTTCTGTATTAACATTCATTTGCTCCGAAAGAAATTCAGTGAGCTGGAACTGCCTGCCCTAAATATCCACGGACGAACGCTTTTTGCTAACAGTGGCCATCACAACGAAGATGCAGCAGCCAGGAATCGAACTAGTGACCTTAATAATATATAATAATTGTCGGGGTTTTACGTCCCAAAAGCACGATATGATTACGAGAGGCGCGTATTGGAGGGCTCCGGAGGCTTCGACCACCTGGGGTTCTTTAACGTGCACCTAAATCTAAGCAAGCGGGTCTCTAGCATGTCGCCTCCATGAACCAGTGACCTCGTTATTATCCGTAAGTACTACACGCCACGTGATCGCGAAGTGATTACGAAAGGGTTTTATACCAGATAATTCTCGCAACAAATTTAAATCGCGTTTGCGTATATTCGCGCTATGCGAGATGCAAAAAAAAAAAATAAATCGTATTGAGTAGATACAGGTGCGCAGAAACGCTCAAATTAAAAGGACGGGAAAATAATCTTGCAGAACGACCCACTTGCAACGACGCTAAGCAAGGGTGTGCCTGGGTAACTAGAACAGACACGTATAAGGGCGGAGCTGCTTGGCCTCAATACGCGCACTCTAGCGGTATCAGTGGACCACTACTCTTCCTGCAGTGTATTCGATACCCGTAAAGAAGGTTATCTACTATGGCCGCCATTCAGTTCAGTTCAGTTTATTGACCTTTAAAGGCCTCCCGGAGGAGGTATATTTCTCTATTTTTACACCGCGGCCCATCATGGGCTATAGGGCAGGAGTGGCGATAACATCGCGTTTCACGTGAAGACAAAAAAAAAAAAAATCGGTCGTGAGCAAAGAACGAACATTTCCGGGCATTGCATTCGATGCAACGTTAAATTGTTGAGGAAAAAATATCTCTATTTGTAGAAGTCAGTTATAGATTGCAATGGCAAAAAAAAATAAGATTGTGCGAGCTACGGGTACAGGAAGGTGGACCGAACTTCCGAGTGCAAGAAGTGCACCCGCAAAAAAAAAAGAAGAGAAAGAGAGAGAGAGAGATGAAACACAGAGCACTCGTAGGCAAGGCCGGAAAAGTTGTAACTGATAAAACGTGTTGATTAACTCGACGTGGCCTAAACTGCTATCGCGTATCAGCACTGCCACGTGTGTTGGTCTAGTTATTATTCGATAACGAAAATAACAAAAAAGGAAGGAGCAAACAAGTTCGACATTTTCATAAATTTCATTGCTGATCATGACGATGTGTATCACGATGTGCTGATCATGAAGATGTGTATCATTAGCCATCGTTGACGTAGCCTGGGGAGCTTGGGGGTTCAAGCCCCACTCCCTCCCGAAAGTTTTCGCTTTTGCATATGTGTGTATACATGCACACATGTAAACACACGCGCGAACATGTATAAAGGTTGGTTGAACCCTCTTCCACTGTTAGCCGGGCCAGGCCACAAAGCCGTTCAATCCAAAAGAACCAGCCTTGTTGACGACGTCGTGGACGGCGCCGAGAAATTTCTCAGTAATGAAACTGTCCGCGAATGTCAGTGTCGCGCATTCTCGAACCTTGAAGTCTGAGCGCGGGCCTTCGACATTTCAGGTAAGTAAAGCAAACACAAATGAGTCGACGGCAAGCCGCTGAAGGTCGTCGAACTAAGCGTTTTTTAATTTATTTTTTGCAAACAGCTAATGACTTTCTTATTCGGACGTTCATGCCCTGAAGCTCAGAAACGCGAAGCGGCACATTTCTTTAAGATGACGGCACTAATTTCGTTTTGAGGCCTTGCAAACAGCCTTGAAACAATCCTAGCGTGTTTTTCATTCGCTGTGAGTCTGACTGCGGCAATTTACATGCAGTTTGCAAGTGCTCAGTGTTTGCTGTGCGAGCGTCTTGATGAACTCTTCAGTCGTTTGTGGACAATTTGGAGGTGTCAACATTTACGCTCTGTGAAACTTCCTGGTGCGTGAAAATTTATGTTGTGGTACTGAGTATGTGAATGATCATTCCTGTGTAGATTTGTCTAGTTTCGGGATTGCTTGAGAGTTTTACGATGACACTTGTGAAGTAAGAGAAAAGGAGTGCATGCCGGAATCACGTAGGAGCACCAATCGCTCCTTAAAAACATTTATTTAAAAAAATAGACGATGAACACTATTGCAGTCTATATGAGAAGTGCCTGCGACCGCCATTTCAATTTCGCCGCATAGATTGTGGTATTAAAACATACAACATAGCGCTAGTTTGTGTGAATTTCAGTGAGTAAATGCCGTTGCCGTGAAGTCAAGCTTATGCTATAGATGACACTGCCAAGGGCGGCTAGTGTTCATTTAAGACTTCTAAGTATGATCGCAAAGTACGTCAGAATGATAATACGTCAATCGGATCAACCGAATTAGCAGCTAGAATCTTCAACGTGGAATGATTTCTTTTGTTCAATCGTGTTCATCTGTTATCAGCAATCGCTCCTCAACTGGAAATCAACAACATGTTGATGACATGTGCGGAATGCCGCTGGAATCGCTGACGGATATACCGTTAATGCTGTTCCGGTATAATCAATACGTTGTGCCTGCTAATGATTCGTCATGAGCTGTAGTTTGTCACGCCTGGATAACACTGCGGACTATTTATCTGTCCGCGTGAACACATCATTCAATCCGCCACGTATCTTTTGTCATAAGGTTTATAGCAGCATTTAGTGGGCCGAAGTTATTGCACAGTACGCCATTGGTAGAACGCGTAATTAATACGAACTGGCATCCATGTTTCGTCGTAAAATAGAGTGACAAAATTGCATGGACTGAAGATTATCCCTGTTCAAATATATCCCGTAAATTATTTCTGCCTGTGTTTTGACATCAGGTAACGATTAAATTACCAATACAGAAATAACTCTGTACACTGATTACGTAGATGTCTCCGTGTGCACACCATCTAATTTGGTGCATATGTTTCGTCACTAAGTCTACGACAAAGTCTCGTGGACGTATCGCTATCTACGGGCTGGCCCCATGATCTGAATGTCAATGCAGGTGGTATTCAGATACCCTTATTTCGTTATAGGTTGGCGATAAGAAAATTTCATGGACCGATATACATTCTAGTGTTGGGAATATTTAGACGGTCTTCAAGCTCAGTTTGCCCACAGAGGCACCAAGGAAACATTTGCACTGAGAAGAATAGCCTGCGTTTTCGCCTTCAGGAAAATCCGCGCTGTCTGGGTCGTTGACCTGACCTAGCTTCGTGTAACCCCTCGCGGCGAATTTGAACTTTCTCCGTTTCACTCGCGGGATAAAAAAAATGACGACGGACTTTCAACAAGAGTTCCACATAACCTCTAATATTCGTGCATTTGTGAAGAAAAAGAAAAAAGAAAGAAAGAATAACATCGACATAAAAGACAGCTGACTAGCTGCTAAGGATCTAGGCAGCCAACTTTAGGATGCGTTGCGTCTAGTCGAACGAGAGTCATACTTACTCCTACGATATTTGTTATAAATGACTCATTTTAAATAACCAACCAAATGTATCCAACAGACAGTCAGGCCTAGGAAAGCACAGGGGACATTAATTGTTGTCTTTAACAGTAGTGTAGCAATCATGAGGTAACGTAAAGCGACTTAAAATGGACGAAAAAAGTCACCCTTTCCACCTGTGGGACACGAACCTACAACCTTCGAATTACGCGTCCGATGCTCTATCGCGTAAATCGAAGGTCTATCGATGTTCCACCACGTAATCCGATGCTCTGTCGCGTAATGCGAAGCTTGTGGCTTCGGATCCCACCGACGGAAAGGATGACTTTTTCGTCCACTTTAATTCATTTCAATCTACGTTACGATTAGTACACTACGGTTGAAAGCAACAATTAATGTACACTATGGTTTCCCGGACCTAATTGTCTGTTAGATTCATTTGGATGTGTCTAACAAAGAAACGTGCCCCTCCAAGTAAAACTCCCCTTCTTTCGTTGATATTAAACAAAGTATTTAGCCTATCACAGAAACGCAGTCCGCCTCCGTGGCACAGTGGTTACGGTGCTCGGCTGCTGACCCGAAGGTGGCGGGTTCGATCCCGGCCGCGGCGGTCGCATATCGGTGGAAGCGAAATGGTAGAGGCCCGTGTAATGTGCGACGTCAGTGAGCACGTTAAAGAACACCAGATGGCCGAAATTTTCCGGAGCCCTCCACTACGGTGTGCTTCATAATCATATGAAAAAATCCGTAAACAGGGGGTGGGTGCTCGAGCCGACGTTTCGAAAAGTGGACTTGTCTTCTTCAAGGCTTGAAGAACACAAGTCGAAACGTCGCCTCGAGCACCTACTGCCTGTTTACGGATTTTTTCATCGCAAGCTTCTATATTCCCCTTCCTGCCGTTTTCATAATCATATCGTGGTTTTAAACAAGTGAAACCTCAAATATTATTACAATTACTATTATCATATAAGTGCACACAAGTTCCATATGGGCAGGGGTAAGCAACCTGTTAAAGCGTGTCGATTGTTCTATCCGGGTCATTGATCGCCGAACGATAACATCTCGCTCCAGAAATAGAAGCCGTGTCCCGTTTAAGGCGACGCAAACCACGTCTTAATGCGACGGGGATACTATCTATAGCTTAAAAGAGAGTAATATCCTCACTTTTTCATTCCTTCTCCTCAACACTTAATAACTTATGCAGCGCGAGTTTGCTCATGACGACAATGGCTCTCGCGTTTCGGCCCATAAGGGGCATTGGACCCTCGGACATTGACCTTGCGGAGGTATTCACCTCTGGACACCCGTGACCGGCGCGATTGCTCCCCGTGTATCAGTAGTCTTTTTATTGCAATCAATTTGGCACTCGCTTGTCAATCAGATATCACTTGTCAGGCTAGTTGGCAGCAAATTTGCTTTCTTGACACACACATACGAAAGGACAGGTAGCCAACGATAGGCGGCTGGCACCAAGAACTGTAGGTTCCACTCACGAGCAAAAGTTTCGTCTATGTGGTAACTCATTGAGCTTATACGTGAATCCATGCATCGAGTAACTGAATGCCGAAATAAAATGGGAGCTATGGTTTTCCGCAAGGATTAGATTAAGGAATAGCGATACCTGTGTCGCATGGTGCAGTTTGTAGCATCGCAGTGGTCTTGTGTATCGAGCAGGCGATGTCTTATCCGTGGATTTCAGCTAGACTCCGCACCGTAACGAGCTGTCAGGCATTGTTGCGCCCATGAGCTTACCCTCTCAACTACGCCGTCTAGTGTCTCAACAGAACAGACTTGGTAATCGGGTCTTGGAACAAAGATGTCTTACGGGGTGCAACTTCCAGAGTAAAGTTTGTGGAAGTTGTTTGCTTCGGAAAGAACCATTGTGAGTTCACTGGTACTGGCCAGAAGAGAATAAACCAAACGTTACGCATAGTTACGGATTGTGCATTTCGAGGCTATCGAACGACTCACAACGTCGCGGACAGTCAACTTTTCCTCCTCTCTTGCTCGTGCCGATATTCTTATCGAATATACTCATTGGCTGTGTAAGGTGACAGAGAAGCGCATCCACAAAGCCGATACTCAAGCTGTCTTGTGCGACGCTCCTAGTTCACGTTTGCTTCCCTACTCCGTAGCATTGCTGAAAGTATCATTTTTGAGCTACGGTTAATATCGCTGTCTTGGTCGATATTGTACTCAACTAACCTGTAAAGTTTACGGACAAGAAAGTGTACGCACAGGATTTAAAGTACTTGGATGGTGGATTAAGCACAATCGTGCCATATACTGCGGAGGAACACAATGTTCAAGTGCTACTCCCGTTCCACACAGCTATGTACTCGACGTCACTGCCGTCACTGCAATCCTTTGACTCACCTGTAAGTAACTGTAGTCTCCCATCTGGAAGGCGGAAGAGGACACGGAGACCACGGTAGCCCGTACAGAAGTAGCAGGTGGGCGTACGGTCCGCCACCGGACCAGCCAAGAGACCGGCCGGCCAGCTAGCCAACCGGCCTGTCGGTTGGCTAAACCCTACGGAGGTCGTCGGCTTCTGGAAGCCCGCTCCAAGTGAGACTGCTCACCCCCACCCCTCCACCCCTGGCGGTAGAGGCCGGCGTCGCTTATTTTCCCATGCCGCGGCCAGAGACCTGTCCGGGCGGGCACGGTCGCTAGGGCCATGCAACTTAGGCGAGGAGGAGGAGGTGCAGGCAGCGACTCCTTGTGGCGCTCGCGGGGCTCAACGGGCGTCCAGTGGCAGCAGAGTGGACCGGACCGGCCTCTCTTGGGCATCGCTCGCGCTCGCCGGAGCGTTGACCCTTTCTCGGCCGCCGCCGCCGCTGGCGTCGGCGGCGTCGGCGAGCGTGCCAGGCCAGTCGACGGCGGCGGCTGACCTCGCGTTTGCTTCTGCTGCTGCTGTTCCTGCGCGCTGCTAGCGGCGGCAGCCACGTGGACGTCCGTTCCTCCTCTCGCTCGCTAGCTGCTTGCCTTTCGGGTCTGACCGGTTCCTCGTCTTGTTCTTCTCGTGGCGTTCAGAGCGCCAGTGGTGGGGTCCCGGCGTGGCGTTCGCGCGAGAAAAGGCATGGCCAGCGCGCTCGGCCTTGCCGAAGAAGGGGACTCAGTCACGGACGGGACGCGCCGATTGAGGAACTCCGGGTGGGTTTGAATAGGAGGGGGGGGGGGGAGCTTCTCGAAAAATAAGAAAGGGGTTGTTTCGCGAGAGAGGCGGCCGCCGGCCATGTGTCGATCATGTTGAACGCGTCGTTTTTTTTTTGTTCTTGTTTTTTTTTCTGTTGGAATGCCGAAGTCATTTTCTTTTGTTTTTTGTTGTTCTTTGAGTCAGGATGCCGAAACTATACATACACAGCCCTTTTTTGCTTGGTTCAGTCCACGGGTGGATGACCACTTGGGGAAAGCAAGGGCCTGACCCTTCGCGGCTCCTTCCGCTTGTTACAGCTGTAGAGTTGTCCCTCACTAGGGTGAAAGTTTCGATGTTCGTGGCAGGAATCGTCCCTCGTGGCAGGAATCGTTCAAAAACAAGCATGAGTTTTTCAGCAACGACGTTCCTGTCTCTTTTTTTTCCATGTTGTGTTGCATCAGCAATAACAGGATCTAACATTGGCATATACCATTTAACATTGATAGTGTGAAGAATCACGTGTGGCGTCGACTTGAATATCACTCATGATAAGCAAGCGGCGTTTAACTAAATTAGTGAGTTACATTTAATGTCGTAGATTGGTTAGAAGTGCGTTCATTGACGTGGGTTTAATGAACCGCCGCTCTGTTCGTCCCTTTCCCTCGAGGAGTAGGAGTGCTTTACTGGGAGACAGAGGGGCCCAACTTTACTGTTCTTAGCGATGTCGCGTGCTTTAGAATACGCAGTTATAAAGCGATATCCAGTAAAGATGGCGATGTGCTTGTTGCGAGAAAGTTGAGGGAAACGACGGAGCGTGTTTTAACAGAACGTGAAAATATCCCCCGTGTGTAATGTATGCTTTGGGCACTAGCCTATACGAAGGCGTGGGTTTGAGGAGCATTACGGGAATGGTGGACATGTCCGCCATAATATTAATGTCTGGGGTTTAACGTCCCAAAACCACGATATGATTATGAGAGACGCCGTAGTTGAGGGCTCCGGAAATTTCGACCATTTGGGGTTCTTTTACGTGCAACTAAATCAAGTAGACGGACCTCAAACATTTTCGCGTCCATCGAAAATGCAATAGAGATAGTAAAAGATGGTTGGAGGATTGGTGGCGCTAGAGGGTGAGAAAGGGCAAGGAACGAAACAGCAAGAAAGCGGAGGTTACTCTACCGTAAAACGTGGAATGTCAAGCTAAGAATTTATAAAGCTTTAAGTATATAACCTAAAGGCATCGAAAATAAATTTTTATGGTACATGTTTTCTTTAGCGCAACGGAAAGCTTAGCGGTCAGAGTGTCTAATCACGGAATGGTAACGCGGAAAATGCTGGCGAACGTTTATAATCAAATTTTTCTATCTGCGGCGATTATGGAGTCGAACACATGCCGCAAACAGCGGGAGGTGAGCGCGAGAGCGCTTCGTGTTTGTGCGCGGTGGTTCGCTGCGCATGCGTGCACTCCGCGCGTACGCGCCGCGACTCGACATGTACCACTAGGCGCCGCAAAGGCATCGCCACTTCTCAGCGTGCAGCTTTTTTTTACCTGGTAAGCAACACAGAATATAGCGAGGATGGATAATTATATACATACTCTAATTCTTGAGCTCTAATTATGGCGCACATGAAAGGGTCTGACTATACGTACACCAAAGTGAACGACTCCATAAGCCAGCTTCAAGAATCTTCCACTAGGGTGCGCGACATACTGATTTCTTGTGACTTTTAAACGCGACTTCAAAAATATAAATCCTACTCAGCTTGCGAAAAGAACGCTTGAATCTGTCGTATATTTCACGGTCCTTTCACTTCCACTAGGATTTAATCACGCGTTCTGGCCAGTTGTCGGTCCCTTTAAGGTGGCGGCGTCATGCGCGAACGTGCGAAAGGGCGGGAGCGTAGGAGGGCGCCCAACGCGGCGTTGCGCAGGAGAGAATGAGGCGCGCGAGAAGGGGGAGCGTGGGAGAGGAGAGGGAGGGGGTGTGGACGCGGCGGCAGCGGCATAGTACCTCAAAACCCAGCACCGGGCACTTTCGGGTACTATGCCGCCATAGTACCCGAAAAATCCAGCACCGGGGAGCGCACAGAAATGCGGCCCTCGAAAGTTCACCGGTCGCATGCGTATTTGTATACGCCGTTTTGCAATAAATGATGCTCTCTCGATCTTGGGCTTGTCGGCGATCAGACCTTTCTCATATGGCAATCTAATCTTTTATCGAGATCACTTGTCATTTCACGTTGCCACTATTTCATTGTTGCCTGGATAGGCACGCATGACCGTCGTTGTTGCGTGTAGCTACTGAAGTGTTGCGCTGCTAAGCACGTGGATGAAGGTTCGATTCCCAACATGGAGGAAGGAAAAAGTTAAAAGGGAGCATTGCGCAATGCGGTACAAAGAAAGGAAGAAAGAAAGAAAGAAAGAGAGAAAGGAAAGAGAAGATAGAAAGAAAGAAAGAAAGAAAAGAAGAGAAAGAAAGAAGAGAGAAAAAAGAAATAAAGAAAAAAAGAAAGAAAGAAAGAAAGAAAGAAAGAAAGAAAGAAAGAAAGAAAGAAAGAAAGAAAGAAAGAAAGAAAGAAAGAAAGAAAGAAAAAATTACGCCATCTCCCGCTAAAGGGGACCATGAGGCGATGCGAAGCCGGAGCACTTGCACGATCGCGTTCCGTCGGCGTTCGTTGGGCATGCTACCGACCTCGTGTCGTGGAACGCGAAGAGGGACGCTACGAGCGTCGTGTCTTCCATCTAGCCTGGCCGTTAATTCTCACAGGGCGAGCGGGGAACGCGGTCGACAGGCGGGCGAGAGGGGAGGGGGCAGCGTAGGAGAGGAGAGAGAAGGGGAGGGGACGCGCATGCGCTCGAGCTCATCGCGGCGTTGTGCAGGAGAGAATTTCGGCATGTCTAGCCCGCGTTTCAGAGGAAGAGTGGAAAGGGAGATGGGAGAGGGAAAGTGGAGAGGGGAAGTGGAGAGGGGAATGGTGAGGGGAAGTGGAGAGGAGGTATGTGGAGAGGGTATGCGCATGCTCAGTGAGGGTGGTCACGCCGCACACCACCACCACCACCACCGCCGGATTGAGCTCGACCTTAAGATACTTCGCATCTAAAAGAAAGGAAAGTGTTACATAAGGAAGGCACACGGCAGGTTTCGCTGGCCCCCCTTTTCCCGATAGGGCAAGGGCATCCTGACTTTCTTTTTTTTTAAGGAAAACGTATTTAATTCAGGTGGCTAGGCGTAAGGCCGCATTAAAGATTGAGCTCGGTGGCTCATGGGTCACCGCACCTTCATAAAGGAGGCGCTCACAGCATCTACCGCCCAGGTGTGCGAATGCCGTGCGCTCACGGACAAAGGCGGATCTTTTTTATCACCAGCGGCTTGACAGGCTGTTTGCTTTTCCGTCGCTACGAGTCCCACGCCACAAAAGGAACACCGTAAAATAGCCCTGTAATTGCGAAATTTGTTTCTCGCGAAATAGAAGTAGTAATAGAGGTAGTTCTCGTGAAAATTAGGTAGGAAAAAGCACACGACGCGAAGGCTGCGTAGGTTCAAACTGCGGCCTCGTGCTCAATTAGCTTTGTTCGCACCTTCTATCTGGAGAAAAAAAAAGAAAGAACTGACAGAGACGCTCTTGCACTCCCCTAAAACGACTCTAAGCAAAAGCCATCTTCTTTTTTCTTCTCACTCGATGTATTCATCGCCCTCTGCTCTCCTCCGGGAGGTTTCTGCACTCAGCGCGGTTTTACATTGCCTCCAAGATCGTAGGCAATGCACGCTTTCTGCACCTCACCTGGTTTTGCACTGCCTCCTTGATGGCCCAACTTTGACCTAGCGACAATGTCATATGATGGCGTCATCATGTCGCGTCACGACGACGTCACAAATTTTGGCGATCTGTGACGTCATGGTGACGTCATTACGTGATGATGATTTTTTTGCATCACTCGTGTTGACGCCGACACTAACGCTTTCGCCTTAAAAAAGAACAAAAATTTATGAGATACTATTGTATGGGTTCACACCCGCACTCTTAAAGGGACACTAAAGGCAAATATTAAGTCGACGTTGATTGTTGAAATAGCGGTCCAGAAACCTCGTAGTGCTACTTTTATGCCAAGGAAGTGCTCATTTTTGAAATAAAATCACGGTTTAGGGGTCCGCATTGCGTTAGCGCACTTCAAATCACCCGCCTAAAATCAGACTCATCCGCCACTGCTGCCGTGCCCAACGTTGCCCGCCTTTACTGCGCGGCCGCCGACACTAGTAGCAGCAGAGCGAAAGTAGCGGGACCCACAGCAGCAACAACGGCCATCGAAGCCATCGAATCTTGCCGCAATCGCCGCAATAGATGTGGACGGAGAACTTGACAACGAGACTTCGAGCGTAAGGGTTCATTCCGCTGCACCCAGTGAAAAGACACATCGATTTCCTTGCTGCAGCATTGGCGTTAGGCACCATTCGCTCATCCGGCAATATCACATGCATGCGGCATTTTGTCGAACTTTCTGTCAGAGCGACTTTCACGAGCGTGCAAAACACACGCGGCATTACGCGATCCCGAAACTACCACTGAGACGCGACCGCGTGAGCGAAGCAGGGCGCCGGGCGAAGCGCAGTTCGGCGAAACCGGAACCTTTGAACCACGCGCTCCGTTCCCCATGGCAACGCCACAGAGGTTCTTTTTTCCATGAATCAAACGAAAACGAACAAACAGCATTTTAGGGGCGAAGCTCCTTAAGGCGGCACCCGTTCCTCCCTCGTAGTCGTAGTCGTAGTAGTAGTGCGTAACAACTCTTACGCTTTGACCTCCAAGGTGGTGCCGGTGGGAGATTTTTCCTGTGCGTTGTTGAACAATAAAAAATTCGCAGCGTGCGCGTTAACTAAAAGCCGAATTCTTCTGTCTCTCATTCCCCATTAGCAGCCATTGGCATGTTCCAGTAGGAAACGTTAGTAGAAGTAGAAGTGTAAGTGTTTGCTAAAAGCCGACTTCTTCTGTCTCTCATTCCCATTAGCAGCCATTGTTTACCTCCAAGGTAGTGCCTGGTGAGATTTCTCCTGTGCGTGATTAAACAATAAAAATTTTGTTCAGAACGCCGTTGATTGATGAAATAAACCTACGAAAGACGCCAGATGTTTTGTAAAAGCAAAACGAAAGAACGCCAGATGTTTCTAAAGCAAAGCGAAAAGACGCCAGCTGCTTAACGAAAGACGCCACATGTTTTCTAAAGCAATGGTTTTCTAAACAATGAAAATTCACAGCGTACATGTAAAATTAAAGTGAGCTGCAAGTCGTCATAACTCATCGAACCTTTAGTATAAACGCGCCCGATCTCACGTCGGTGATGATGTACTGGGCAGAATTCACGGAAGATTCACGGTTTAACGATGAACCTCCGCAGCTTCGCCCACTCATCATCATTCACTCCGTGGATATGCTGTGATTTTTTTATTGCGTCTTTCGATGCACGGAAGGTTCTTTTATTTATTGCTGCTAGTTTGATTACTAGTGATTTATTGTAGGCAGACTCTCATACGTCATCGGGATCACTTCGAAAATGTCCCATTCGTGGCGCTCATCATGTGGTACACTTAGCTTAATTTCTCGGTAAGTAGGGCACTGATGTTGATAATATTGCCGTTTTAGAAGTTGTCATACATTGAGCTTTCACTCTGACGTAAATTGTTATTTGCCTTTAGTGTCCCTTTAAGTATTGCGATTACTTATTGGTTATTTCTGTTAATTATACTATTTTATACCTTGTTCGTTCATTTTAACCCGGTTTTGAGCATTATGGCCTGTATTGAACGCTTTACTGTGAGCGTGATCACGTCACATGAGATGCATGGATGGACCACAAGCCGTGCCCCTATGTGCTCCGCACTTAGAACCGAACGTGGCTTACATTAAGCGTAAAAAAACGCGTCTACTTATGGGCAGACGGCCGTGCTGGCGAGATCCGCGCTACCAGAGCACTCCGATTCTAGCCACCCTAACTCCGCTCAGCCGCCGTCTTGTTTGGACAGCAAAATAGCCCTCATCCATAGACGTGAGCACGGAGGTGGGGGGGGGGGGGGGAAGGGGCAGGGAGGGCGGCCGCCCCCCTAATCCCCTAAGAGGGGGAGGGCGCAAAATCTGCCCCATACAATGATCACCCTGGTCAGCTAAGAGGGGGGGGGGGCGGCGCAAAATCTGCCTCGTACATTAACTTAGTAGAGGGGAGTCGCTGTAATGAACCTTTGCCCCCCCCCCCCTTATGGGGAACCCTGCGCACGCCTATGCCCGCATCGTATATGTCTCCT
This sequence comes from Rhipicephalus sanguineus, assembly GCF_013339695.2. NCBI lineage: Eukaryota > Metazoa > Arthropoda > Arachnida > Ixodida > Ixodidae > Rhipicephalus > Rhipicephalus sanguineus. The sequence goes on from NC_051182.1 coordinate 124,770,037, forward strand.
ATGATGGCTTCGCTAAGCTGTCTATTTTGCTGGCTACGTAAGAACTGGAATGGGACTTCCGGTGGCCCCTGTCCGCTTAGCTGTCTCTATAGCCGTCTACTCTCAAGGGCTGCAGAGTAATATGTAATCTACTACCATATATCGGTAATTAAAGGGAGGCCATATTTAGTATTACGCACTGTACTATAGGAGAGTTACAAGCAGCTGTCCATAGCAAAACGCGCGCACGTGGTCACGCTGTAGATCGAGCCGAATGAAAGTATGCATGTCTTAAAGACCAGACGTGTGCTCTGCTGTTTTGTGCTGGTCGGACCAAATATTAACGACGGACATTATCAGAGACTTCATTCGCTGTCTTTGGAACATTTCTTTATCATTTTGTTGTAATATGTGCCTATAAGTGTGTTTTTGCATATGTGTGCCCGAGTGTTCTATTTTACATGAACTGCCTTGTATGTTTTAATTTAAGATATGTGTTCAACTTTCACTCAAGGGCTAAGGAGTAGCCGGCGCCAAAATTGTGCGCCAACATCTCCTTATATATCATATCAATAAAGAAAAAAAAAGTATGCATTGCTAGCATAAGCCACCTATACGTCCACCATCCTTTATCTGGGTGTCGCGCTCATTTTATTGGCGGTAGTTTATTAGCATTGTTGGTTCACCTAACGCCGGACGAATGTTTTTGAGACACGTTACCCTCGATTGTCATCCTTTATGTGAAAATAGACGAAATGATAAGTATTCAATACCGGTGCCCATAAGTTCGAAAGATGTCAATTCAAAGGCGGCCGGGAAACCGAATGCGAATCCATAACCATTTCTATGTCGATTCAACAATAAAAGTGCCTGTCCGACCGTCCGCCCCTGCGTCATTTAGCACGAATCGCTACCTCCTTGCACAGCGGGAACGGCTAAGCACCACACCACAAAGACGGGCTATACTGACCAAGATTGGCTTTCCTCTCGCCCCGCAGTACAGTGGAGATAGCACAGAATTAATCCATCCGACTATACGCTCACGTATCCACGTGGCACCAATACCGCGTCACATGCACCCGGACTTCCACAGTGCGCGACGCCAAGCTCGTGCACAAAAGCTTCGCAGCCACGGCACTGATCCCGACGTGTACTACACGGACGCCTGCCCCTCCGGCAACTCTCCAAGTGTGTACCGCACGTACACGGCAGTGGCAAGTAGTAGAGGACAACTGGTGGCAGCAGCGACGATACGCACATCTTCCGTGGCAACGACGGAGGCAGCTGCAGCCGCCCTGGCCATCACGGATGCGGACATGCGAGGTACAAACTCCACCATCCTCACGGATTCACAAACAGCATGTCGACTTTACATGCATGACAAACTACCACGAACTGTTCTCAGAATCCTATAGACTCGCGCATCGCATCTGACGACGGCATCATTTGGTGCCCGGCCGGCACGTACGGGTGTTTCTGGGAATGAACGGGCCGACCGACCCGCTCGCGCAAGTACATACCGAGTGACGGACGCGCCTGGCGACGAAACCATAGTCCCTGACGATGACGAGCGACCAAGTGGTCGAGCCGACATTGTCGAAGCTCAACGACTGGAGCGACGCACTATGGCAGCCCCTCATCTGAACAGAGAGCAGTCTAGAGAATGGCGCCGACTGCAGACGAACACGTGCCCCAACCTACACACACTTTCTAAGATACACCCCCTCCGAATATCGCGGTGAGTGCCCCTGCTGCGGAGGGATACCAACACTGACACACATTACACACAGCTGTCCCTCGCGTCCTGTTGCGGCAAACTCCGCTCTCATAAAAACGCGCACATTACCACACTGGTTATGGGAGGCGCGACTCTCGGATCAGGCCTTGGGAAGCCAACAGGCAACGCCGGTCCAGGCCGGGCGAGCCCCTATAGCCAGGGGAGCACTGGACGAAGGGCCCCACCCACTTTAGTTGCTAATAGGAATTGATAATAAACGTTTACTCTCTCTCTCTATTGAGAAATAATCTTAATACTGCCTGTGTTGCTGTAGAGTGCCGTCATTTTCCACTTTTGAAAAAATGCCAGAACGTGTTCATTACAGACCCATTAGCGATAAGTAATTTAGTGAGCAATTTTAATTATTGTTTTATTATCGCACCGTCTCAGCATTTCCAAAATCTATTCTATCAGAACAATTTTTTTGAAGGATCTCAACTACGAACTTATTAGCCAATCTTGATTGTAGAATTATCTTGACGACTTTTTCGAATTTCACCCATGGTGTGCCACTATTTACTTTTCTGAGGATATCCTTTTTAATCGCTAATTAGTAGGGGTGTGCGACTATTCGAAGTTTCGAATATTTTTCTAGTAGTGTTTGCTAATCGATTCGATTCGCACCGAAATTTTACTGTTCGAGGTATTCGAATTTCCAGAAAATAAATATATCGGTTTGTAAATACGGAAAATAAAGACGATAAATCGGCGTGCAGCGTGCTCGGTCTTGAGTTTTGGGGCGCCGACGTGCGAACTGCTAGCCGCTTCCACCGGTGCTTCGAGCGGTCGCTGCGCGACGAGCTTGCCGGGGAGTTCGCTGCCGATGCATAAAATGCCCATCAACAGTTCCGAGGAGCCAGCGGGCGTTGCGATTCGTTTTTCGCTTTCGCTGGTGCGCTAGCGCGACGTTCTTTCCCGCAAAGTTCAGATTCGTCTCGTATATCGGCGCCGCGAGCGGAGTTAGGCCTAGCCATTACTCCGAGCAGTAAGCTCAGTCGCGATGTGCGTGGCCGCGGTGCCCGATGTTTCAATCACGAGTACGAAGAGTCGTCCCGCGACGGTCTTCGTCACGAGGTGCGAAATGCTGATAAGCAGAACAGTCGGTCCGAGACGCACGTCTTCGATGTTCACGACGATCGCGGCGCACTATCGTAATCTGATGCTTGAGCTGCCGCTTGCAGCTGCCAGACTAAAGCGTAATTGTATTCTAAATGATCGTCGACCTGTGAACACAGAACGAGTGCGAACGCGTCACTAAGTAGCGCGATTTTAGACAGCAGTGACCTCGCGACGTGCAAGCAGCAGACGACGCTCTCCCGGAGCGAGGATCGGACCAATGGCGAGGTTTGCTGGAGCAACCTGGCGGACGCAGCCAATCGAAGGCCTTGGAACGAACTTCAAACATTTGCTTTTCGAACGCTTTTTTCTTAATGGAGGACCTAGCTGAAGCGGGAAACTTGAAGTCGGAGAAATGCTCTTTCCGACGAGCCCAAGATGGCGGCGCCCGGTTGCGCCATTGCGGAGCTATAATTTTTAACGCAATTTTTTTTTTTAGATTTGCGCAATAAGTTTCGCCACCTCGACAAGCACAACAAATTTTTTACCGCACTTGTACGTAGTTTTCAGTGGCGATATTTTGGAATCAGAAGGGCTACAGGAACTGAAAATGCGATTTTCGAAAATGAATTTTTTCGCTATTTTTTGCGATACGGAAGCCGCATCCTCCCATAGGAATAAATCCGTTCTTTCACCATGTTTGTGACTTGTAACTGTTGCTGTCTCGTAAGAACATATTCAGGAATTCTCTGCAACTTTTTTCTGTAATTTCGCTTCGAAGTATTCGAAAAATATTTCAGAAATATTCGAAAATATTCGATTCGATTCTCACGCAATCTTTATTATTCGAATTCGCTTCGCACCCAAATTTCGCACCCTACTAATTATTAAACAATTGATTAATGATCGACGCTATCATTTTATTTTCAGTCGCCTTCATTACGTTCCCTATCATCCATTTGCTGTACCTCGATTTGCAAACCAAGTTAGTCTGAAAGTGGCCGCTTTAGCATTGCAGTAATGCATTCGGCAATGTCTTTTTTGTTTATTTTTGTTCTTTTTGCTGGCACGAGCACCAAGTGACGCTCTTGTTTCTCTTCCAAGCATTTCCGGTCGAGCACTTACTTTCGGTATTTCGAATATTCAGAAAGAGCCTTCCAAAAAATAAGAATCGATGGTTCTTGTTTATGTTAACAGTTATTTGGATACGTATAGTATCGAAACACAACCTTACTTAAGCTAAGAGCCAATTTACTGTCAGGATAATTAATGAAAAATAATTGATTAAGTTCATTGAAAGATTATGAGCAGCTGGGATCGTTGCGGCACCTGGTGGAGCAGGTCTCAACCGCACGCTTCTGGCCTCTGAGATCCTCGTTGGCAGCGCGCGAATCAAGAAGTTCACCCAGGGAATACACCAGGACAGACGAACGCGGACGTGCGAGTATCACTACCAGGCTCCTTAGTCAAAGATTACGATCACCTCCATTTGTTTCTTTTTTTTATTGTTTGAGCCTCAGAAACGTAATTTTCAGGCAAGCATTGAAAGTAAATGTAACGTACGGATCAAGACGTGGAAATCCTGCCTTACACTGTACCGCTGTTTCGTGAATTCACGCGTCGTATATCGATAAAGCGACGGTGGCATTGCTAACTGCGCAGTTGCTGTCACGGAAGACAGGAGAAGCGTCTAGAACATTCCAAGATAGGCAGCATCACGCTGCTGCGCTTTTTTGCTGCGTCACCGATCGCTCTGATAAGGACGGCGAAGCGGCGTGCGAGCCAGTGACTTGAGGCAAGATTAGACCGATGGGCGAACGCAGGAAAACTGAACGGCCGTATCTGCGCATGCGCCAGGCAGCTCAGCATCGTCATCGTAGTGGTTCTGGCGCGAACATAGGGGTGCTACTAACGCAATTTCGCATTCTTTTTCCCTATAGCTCCTTGGTGCGTGTTGTGCCTGCTGAGCCCGGCGTCGTACGGGCCCTACGTTACGTACTATAACAGTAGTTGTGCTAGCCAATATTACACGTTACGCCTCTTTCCACGCATATGCTACACGTACTATCGCGATGAAAAGAAACACGAACAGCGCGACTTTCGGCGCAGTCGAACCACGACATGCCTTGACTGTCGATAGGAGAATCTATGCTTTCAGCCGGCGTCACCGTAGCGCTAGAATCTTGCTCCGGCCGGCGCTGTCGCACCGCACGTGTGTTCCGAGTGCCAGGCATGACTGGCAGCTGATAAGCACACGCGGCGCGATAACGCCAGCCAGAGGAAGATTCTATAGCGGTACGGTGACCCGGCTGAAAGCACAGATTCGCCTATCGACACTCAAGACATGTAAGAGTTCGACTGTACCTAAAGCCACGCTGTTCGTGTTTCTTTTCATCGCGATAGTACACTCTGTGCCAGAGGACTGGCTTCTATCTCAGGGCTTGGAAGCGTGTGATGAATGTCCCGGTGGAATTCATGGCTAGGAAGTCAGCCCAGACCGCAGCGGTGAGCATGTCACAGTCGCTTTGATGCGATTACCCACAGCCCTACGTAATGCAAGAGCGGCTACCGCGGAGGTTTATTCTCGCCCCAAAGTTTCTCCTGCTCGGCAGTGCTTGTCTTCTGTGAGAACTCCTGGAATACACGGGACTCTTTGCGTGCTTTCCTACCATTGTGACGTGTACTACCGTAACGGAGGCTTATAACGCCAACCACTACTCAGTAAAGCCGGAGCAGCGTACTGCAAGTCGCAAGTCATGCACGCCTTGATCCGTTTTGCTATGTACGCGTTCTTCTGACCGTCGACGTCACCTGGGCAGTAAAGTTTGGACAAAGAACTCCGGTTCATCAGTTGCCATCCTCGGAGGACCAGCGGGGCAACCCTCCTTGTTCAGAGTGAGCCTGCAATAGTCGAGCGATTTTAGGCCTTTATACAGTCATGTACACTGATGTATCATATCGTTGTCGGCTCATTCCTACCATGTGTCCGTTGTTCTTTGGCCAAAAGTGGCCCTTGCGCCAAGAAAGCCTATTAATAATCATCATCAAGTATAGATATGTGGTCCCCAAGTTGGCCGATGTGGTATGCACTTTAAAGAAGTTAACTGTTGGTTGAGTTTAATTACGTGAGGTTTAAAAGTGCGACATCTGCAGAGTTGGTGCGACATCTGCAAAGTTAAACAGCACGAAAAACGAACAGCACATGAACAACAGGGTCAGCACTAGTCCTGTTGTTCGTGTGTCTTTCGTCTTCGTCTTTCACGCTGTTTAACTTCGCATACGTGAGGTTAGTCGCGTTGTGCAGTTTAGCCCGAGTTTCCCGTGGGCAAGCTGCGGCCGCGCCGTGTGAGCGATTATGGTGCACATGTTTCTTTCGGTGTTTTCCTTTTCATCTTGCATTCTATTCGCCTCGACAGCTTTCTTGAGGTTCTGGAATAGCCGGCTGTAACAAGGCTTACGTTCGTACCTCCTTTCGTTAAAAAAGAATTAAAAAAAAAGGACGCGACGACAGCGGTTACGGACAAGCTTGGACGAGCCGCTGCTATACATATATTTTTGGCGTGATACACAGTGCGAAGCTCTTACCTCATTTTTGTTTAGTCATCATGTGCCTTTCGGCACATTCCGCCGAATAAAATAACAAACTGCAGTAGCAAACAATAACTAAGAACAAGTTTTGCAGAGTCACTGCAGCAATTCTATACGATGCATAGTTGGAAGCTTTTATCTAACTTTCTTGTATTTCTCACATGGTTCGCTGCTTACCCACACGAATATAAACCGCCACGGTGCTCTAGTGGCTGTGGTGCTCGACTGCTGACCCGAAGGTCGCGGGATCGCATCCCGACCACATTTTCGGTGGAGGCGAAAATGCTTGAGGCCCGTGTACTTAGATTTAGGTGGACGTTAAAGAACCCCAGGTGGTCGAAATTTCCGGAGCCCTCCACTACGGCGTCTTTTCTAATCATATCGTGGTTTTGGGACCTTAAACCCCAACAATTATTACCCACACGAATAAGTCAAACGGTACCTTGTGCATTTGCATGCGGCTACTGGAAGGCGAAAACCATCGTATTTTTCCTTCTCAAGCGATTTTATTGATAGCGCTCGAACGCTTTGCGCATCCAACGCTGATTTGCACTGCCTCCGGGATCGGAGGCATTCTGGCTTTGCTGCACCTCATGGTGCAGAGGCTTTCTGCACCTCACGTGGTTTTGCAGTGCCACTGGGATTAGCCTACCATTGACCAAGCGATTATGTCATGTGATGATGTCCCGATGATGTCATAAGTTTGGCGACCAGTGATGCCATGATGACGTCGCGGGTCGTGACGCTACGTCGGGATAGCGTCGCAGGCATGCGTATCACATGACGACTTTCTTGCCGACGATCAATTTTCGCGTTTTATGAGGCATCTAAGGCCTTCACCTTAATGAAACAGCAGCAGCTGTACGACGATAAGAACGACACCAACAAACATCGAACGGGGTGCGCAGGGACCATGCAAACACATACGCATTCCCTAACCGCTCGAAACTACGCTTGCTCGGACAATTACTGGATGTGAACGCTGCAATCAAGGTGCGCGGGAGACCGTAATTACAAAGCTGTCGCCCAGTTTTTCCTTAGCAACTCGCAAGAGCAATCTCGCGGGTACTTTGTGGGCGCTACACTGTGCGTCGGTGGCCCGGTGCTTCGCTCGACCGCCTCGCGTAACTATACGGCGCCCCGTCTAGTATTGTGTGGTACACACCAAGACGCCTCTTAACGACTGTACACTGTGTTGTGGAGGATATCAACGTTTGGTCCATGTTCAGAATGTCGTAATTGGACATTAAGCGAGCAGTTTTTTGAACTCTAAACGCTGCCGCGCGAGGCAAGACAAGTAGTCCCCACATGGGCAACGGAGCGGTTTTGGAGGAAAATGCTGGTCGCTTTAGAAGCTTGTTTAGAAAACAGAAATACCGTGGCCTCAAAATAAGTTTCAACCTCCCCTTGAAGGTCGTTAGGTTGCGTAAGGTAAGGTTCTGGGTTCCGCTTCTACTGGAGGCAACTGAGTCACTGTTTATTCCTCAACAGTCATTCTCTTTTGTCCTACATTGTGTAGACGTAAGTCCTTAATAATTGTTGAGCTTTAACGTCCCAAAACCAGGATATGGTTATGAGGGACACCGTAGAGGAGGGCTCAGGAAATTTTCGACCACCTGGGGTTCTTTAACGCGCACCTTAATCTAACTACACGGGCCTCACACATTTTCGCCTGCATCGAAAATGCGGCCGGGATTCTACCCCGTGACCTTCGAGTCAGCAGTCCACGACCATAACCACTAGACCACCGCGGCGGGTTAGAGGTATGTCCTTGTCCGTTATATTGATACGGTGTGTGATACGGTTGGGCAGACTTTCGAAAAAAAAAAAAAAAACACACACCCTTCCAGAGATTTCATCTTCTCCCTCGCTACAAATCACACATGTGTGTCATGCGGCTCTATGTTATTCGCATTTAGATTTAATGTAACTTGCTTCCTTGATTTTCTATTGCCACTATTATGCTACTTTTCTGTCTTGTTAAGTTTTTTCTTTCCCACTTTGTACTCGTAAAATGTATTTATACAGCCCAAATACTTACTATAGACATCCCGTGCATTATGTATATCACTATGTGGGTCACTTTATCTGTCCAAGGATCTGTGGAGCGTACCGACAGCAGCCAATTGAGGCTAAATATATTTGTTTCCTCTCGCTGTTTATGCGCCTTGAAATTCTTGCCTTTCGATATTTAATAAAATACGTTCCACGGAAAATGCGAGGCGCAAATTCGACTGGCTGTAAGGACTGCCTGTGTAATTATTAATGGACTGATCAACACTGATAAACGTTGGTCATAGACAAATGAAAATGCTTCTACCAAGTGATGACATTGTACGTGTCACACTATTGCGATGTTGTGGCGAGCAGAAATATAATGCGTGAAAAAGATGGGGACACGAGGAACCAAGCTCAAAAAGGAAACAACACGGATAACAAAGCATTCCCCTGCATATACCGAACGCACGTAACCGAAGTATAGGTTTTAGGTTTGATCAAAAGACGTATGGCGTACTACAAATCGTTTACAGTTTTTTTTTATGGCTGTAGCACCTAGCGACAGTGTTTTTCAAGGATTGCACTAGATCTTGCCTTCAGACAACAGGAATTGAGCGATGGCTCGAATGGTACAAACCCCTCAGCCCCCTCACGAATAAGTACACAAAAAACAAACAAAAAAACAACCGACCGACCGACCGACCGACCGACCAAAAGAAATAAGTATATAAACTCACACACAAAAATTCGGTAGTGGTTCAAGTTAAGAGTTGTTTACGATTTATTGGATATTGGGGCATAAGTTTAGAGAAAATAAGAGCCAATTAACTCAGGATAATTGATGAACATTAGGCGAATTAGTTAATGCACTCATTCAATAAATTTTCAATTTTCAAGAGCAGACTGCTGTTTCATTGCGCACACCTGGCATGTTTACGGCGCCTGGCGGAGCAAATCGCAACCATGGTCTTCTTTTTACGTGGCCTCTGCGATCTGCTTCGGCAGAGCGACGGTGCGCGGTCACCGACTATACGTGCAGTCGCGTTGGCATCAAACAGCGAACGAATAAATGAAATAAATTATTCGTTTTGCGATACCCCGAGTGTACGAGGGAAACAGAGACAAACGAGGGAAAGGGAAGGAAGTCTACCGGAAGAGAAACAGCTGGTTTGCTATCCTACACTAAGGAAAAGAGACACGGGAACAGGTAGGAAACGCGAGCGAAGACAAATATAATTCCGCAATTGAATTATTACCTACATAAAGCTGGACTCAAGGCGTCCTCGTTTAAGCATGTTTTGCAATGAAATTGAAACAATACAGTATTTCTTTTTATTTTGTCGCCGCTACTCTAATCAGAGAAAAAGATACCTTGTAGCTCCATTTAAGAATTCAGGATTAGCAATGAATGTTCCAGTAATTTTATCATTTGGCGGCACTTCGTTAGATTATAGCCACAGGGATGTCTGCTCTGCTGTGTTCGGTTACATAAATGAAACAAAAAGATTACCGTGTTAGTCTATTTATCTCTGTTCATATTCTTGATTTGAAATCCGTTATTCGTTATCTTAGAAACCGAAACGATAGTCTGACCGCTTGCTCCTCCAAAAATTGCATTTTTTAACCAAAATTTACAGCTTTGTTTAGTTTCATAGGTGATTACCTTAAAGGAGTCCTGACACAAAAATTTTCGCCCCGCGTTTTTTTGCTGCAATGTGTTGTTGGGGGCCTGTTAGTCATAACGCGGTACATCGTTTGCTGCAGCTCGCGACAGGTAATTAATTACAAACTCCTCATTACCGACACAGCCTCAGTTTCGATTTGACAGAGCTCCAAAAACGACAGGCCACCGGGTGCAACTATCACCACCTAGCGAGTGAAACGCTCGGTCACTTGCGCACACAGAACAGTGACGCATTTCCGCGCGGTCTGTCGTCGTCGGGCTCATCGTCGTCTGATGGCGACGATTTTCTTGCGACGGGGATCGAAGGAATTTTCCACGTGGCGAATCACTTCATGTTTGACCCGCTGGCGAGGAGCGATTCGTCCGGAAGCGCGTCAAAACAGAAATGGCGCCTACGACGTCATCGTAACTTGTACCGGCTGCAACGGTTGCGTAGGGGAAGTAGGGGGGTCACCTCGGGTCACCTCCGAGGGTGTCAATGCACTAGGTGCGGCCTATAATGCTGGATCGCGCTCGCGAACTTCAAAATTCATATAAAATACCTTCCAAGCTTTATTCGCTGCCGATAATTTGCAGATGGTACACGCACGTACACGGGAATCGATCCAGCAGGCTATCTCGGCCGCGAAATTTTGTGTCAGTACCCCTTTAGGCATCCTGCCGCCCGGTTCTTGGCACATCCCTCTTTGTCGGTGAGCGCCATCAGGAAGAGGACATCATCACCATCGTCATCAAATAGCAGGCGTGCGAACAAAATCAGAGCAGTTAAGGAATGTAAGAGAAAGAGAGAGAGAGAGAGAAGGAATAAAGGAAAGGCAAGGAGATTAACTAGACTACATACACTTTGCTACCCTACACATGGGGAGCAGAATAAGGGAGTAAAAGAGAGAGAAGGAGAGACACTCATTTCTAGACACACAGTGGAGTATATAACAGGAGGTCGCTTAATTCTGTTGTCTTCAAGTACTGCGGGAGGGCTCGTGTGATGTGAGGCCAGGCTCCCAAGATTATTCCTTCAGTAAAGGGCCGGTCATGGAGTCTCCTGAACACACACTGGAGAGTCCGAAGATGATGTTATGACTGGGGACAGCGGCACAAGAGATGACCAGTAGTCTCTACGCAGTTGCAGTTAACGCACATGAATGGCTCTGCCATACCACGGCGATGGCTGAATGAGTTGGTAAACGCTATACGGACCTACAGCCGACACAGCATTTTAGCGTCACGTCGAAAAATCTCGGATGGCAGTTGTAGCTGTGCGCAAGCGCAATTATGCGCGATGTGAGTTCTCTTGCAGCGTCTACTCTTGACAAGGGCACGACGAACAGTGCGGGCGCTCCATCATGGAAGGTAAAATTACACTTTCTATAATAGGTCGCCGTCACGTAAAAACTTCAGCAATTTGAGAACGATGACTAAGAAAAGGTAGGCATTCAGGACAACTTTATCGCCAATCCCGTGCCTTATATGCACGCGCTCTGTCTGTCGCTTCCCCGCATGCCAGGACTTGGACAGAAAGTGGTGTTTCCGTGAAGCTTGGTCATGCTCTTCAATGGCCTTTATATATACCTGTCCTTTTCGCACTAGAGGGAGCGACTAGTGAGATCGGCTCGGCGTTCCTACCACTTCCAACTTGTTCGTCTGAAGGTAACGCCTACCTTTCAGGATACGCGCCCGTATAATAATAGCATACGCGTGCACTGTGCCTGACACGCGTTCCGTGCGCGACGGAGGCAGCGCCCTCGTGCGGCATTTTTCTGCGGCATTGGCGTGCAGCGATCGTAGATGTAACGGCACAAAAAGGGAGTGTTTTTTTTTTTTCAGTTTCTAAACTTAGAACGCACCAGCGATTTGTTTGCGTTAGTTCTATAGTTTGACGTTCTTTTCCATCCGCCGCGATGGACTTGTGGTTATGGTGCTGGATTGCTGACCCGAAGGTCGCGAGATCGAAAACTCGGCCGCGGCGGCCGCATTTCCTTGGAGCCAAAATCCCCTAGGCCTGTGCGCTTAGATTTAGGTGTACGCTGAAGAACTCGTCTACTGCGCGCGGAAGCTGGTTAATGTATTTAAGTACATTTGTCCATTCCATTTGTTACAGCGTTGGCTTGCGACATAAAGTATATGCTCTTAATTCAGGGCTGGGCAAAGATACTTTGAAATTGTATCGCTATACGATACAAGATACTCGGTCAAGAAGTATTTGAGATATAGACACAAGATACTGCCGCAGCTATTGCATCCGATACGATTCTTTCTAGTTGTGTCATGGATGCGCGTAGCCCACCGGCGCGGTTTAAAAGAGGCAGCCGGCGCGAGACTTCTGGAGAGAGGTATCTTGGCTGCCGCAAGGAACAGGCGCTACCCACAGTTGGCGCCCGACGTGGGGCACTAACTGTAGGTACTGGGCTCGCTGCGTCCCATCCGTCGTTATTTCTTTAACTACGGACGGGACACAGTAAGCCCAATAACCACACCTTCTTTCTTTCTTTCTTTCTTTCTTTCTTTCTTTCTTTCTTTCTTTCTTTCTTTCTTTCTTTCTTTCTTTCTTTCTTTCTTCTTTCTTTCTTTCTTTCTACGTGTCACGCCGCAAGTCACACATCATTCCTAGCGACTGGAACGCGACAGGCGTCGGTCGTGGGTTTATTTCTCGCATATTTCAAGTCGCAAACACCGAAAATGGGTAAACGGAAGGTGCTGCGCAAGAAACAAAGTGTTGCTAGATGCTGGCACTACGGAAACTCACAGGGTCCCTTATGCACACACCTAAGACAACTGGAAGGCGAAAGCCATCTCCTTTTTCTACTCAGCCGATGTATTACTTTTCCTGAGCCGCCATCCTCCGAAAGCTTTCTGCGCCTAATGCGGTTTAACGTTGCCTCCACGATCGGAGACACCTCACCTGGTTTTGCACTGCCTCCGTGATCGGCCCACCGTTGACCAAGCTTAGATGAATGTGATGACGGCATCATGTGACGCCACTATGACGTCATAATGTCGTCACAGGTGCTGGCGATTTGTGGCGTCATGCTGACGTCATCACGTGCTGATTTCATTTTTGCATCACTCGTGCGGACGCCGACGGGAGACGCCGACGTGGGACGCCGGTCAGTTTTCGTGTTTGATGAGGCATCTAAGGCTTTCGCCTTAAGAAGTCACACGGTCACTTATGCATTTGCGTAAGACTACTAGAAGGCGAAAGCCACCTTCTTTTGTTTTCTCAGTCGATTTTATTGATCCCGTCCGAAAGCCTTCCGGGCTCAACGTGGTTTTGCACTGCCTCCAGGATCGGAGCAGCTGGAAGCTTTCTGCATCTGACATGGTTTTTGCAGTGCCTCAGCGATCAGCCCACCTTTGACCAAGCTGCGATGGCACGTGAGGAAGGCATCATGTGACGTCACGTGATATACCGTCATAACGACGCAACAAATTTTGGAGACCAGTGTCTTCATTGATGTCATCACATGGCGATGATTTTTTCCATCACTCATGTTGACGCCGCTGATGCCGACAGTCACTTATCGCGCTTGACGAGGCATTTAATGCTTTCGCCTAAACATACTTGACGTCTTAAGATTACTGTGTGCTCCACTATAGAAGAACATTTAAGCACCGTTCCACTCAAGGAACGAATTCCAAGTGTTATATATGCTTTTTATAACGTCCGTACGAGAGAGGGGCTTGACAATCCTAAATTCTGTTCCAGCGAACGACCTAACTTTAGGCATTGAGGCACGACACATCCATTTAGAGAATCGAGTGTGATGCGGAGGTGTTGTGCGCGCTCCGATCGTCGTTGCTCCAGCGGCATAAAGTCTTTAATCGATTTGAGAAATCTCGGCATTTTCCATTTCGAATATTCAGACAGAATATGCATCAGGACCGTAGCCAGGGGCGGGGGCTACCCCCCCCCCTAAATTTTAAATGGGTGTTTTTACCAGAAATAAATAATGAAAATAGGTGTTTTTAAAAAAATTCCTGGGTACGTGCCTGGTCGCATTGTCCCGCTTTTTTCTCTTGTAGTTGAGACATAGAGTAACGTTCCGAATGACGTAGAAAGTACAAATAATCCAAAGTTTTAGAATTGGAGACCCGGAGGCTTGAGGACCCAAGAAATTTGCGAATTCGCGAACCGCAAGAAAACAAGCGCAGTATCCAAGCCAGTTTTGGTTTCTTGCGTTCGCGTTAACGCAAGACTCAAAAATGGGAAGACTAACGTGGGTCCAGATCTCGTCTTAGGCCGCCAGTTACAAGACGCAGACGCGGCGCGGACGACGACGCAGTGTGGCCCGCGTCTTGCGTATTATTAGACAGATTTAGCTCTGCGGACGCAGACTGCTACTGGGAATGGCTGGCAGGCTGCGTCCGTAAACCGCTGCCGACGCCCAACTAAAACTGTCTATTTCTTCCCGACGTGTGGCGTTCCGTGCGTTTCACCCAACGTCGCCTGCGTTTGACCCAATTCTCAAACTTTGCTGCTCCTCCGAACTCAAGAGCAGCCTGCCCAACGCAGCTTGGGCACCCAGTGTATCGGTCTCCACTTCTAAAGCTCTTCAATGTTAGTAGAGTTATGCGCTTACTTGGTCTATATTAAGGTCTTAGATGCCTTATCAAATTGACCGTCGGTGTCAACACGAATGATGCAAAAAATCACGCGAATAAGCCATCATATGGCATCATGACGTCATTCTGACCTTGAAGAACGTGACGTCACATGGTGATGTCATCACATGACACCGTGACTTGGTCCTAGGTGGGCCGATCACGGAGGCAGTGCAAAAGAAACTGTTAAGAGAAGAAATATTTATTAGGGGGGTGGGGGAGGACCAATACAGTGAAACCTCGGTGATACGATCACAGCTCATAAGAATTTTGGGGTGATACGAATTTTTCGTTGGTCCCGGCCAAGGCCCATTGACCTGCAGTGTAATGGAGTACGGTTGTTGCGAACCGATTTTCAGCCAGCGACGTTTGATACGAACGTAGCTACCGCCCAGGTACGAAGAGGTGCTGTCCGCGCTGTCGCGCAAGACGCGCCAAGCACGTGCGAGCGCGGGAACGCAAGCGTGGGCATGCGCGCCGCACCGCCAAATCGTCAGAATTACGGTGTTAGAAAAACACTTTTCTTACGGTCAGAATAAATCTTCAGAGACGCGTCACTGCCTCCGAGATTGTGTGCGCGAATCTTTGAAGCTCTTATGTGTCTTCGTGTGCCTTCGCGTTTATATTACAGAGGATATTAACGCCATGCTTTTTTTTCTAACGCGTCGACGCGGGCTGCTGTCGTTGTACTGTGTTTACAGGTGCCTGCCTCGTGCATCAGACATTCTATGAAAGGTGGACGAGGACCGAAAGAAGGCGAGGACGGTCTTGGCGAAGGAGTCAGACCTCACAGCGTCAACATGCGCGACCGTTAAGGTAGCACTTGTGCGGGCACGGCCGTAAATCTCCCAAATAACATCCCCAACACCTCCGCGATAACAAAATCATAACACAGGACCGTGGTTCTGTAATATTGTGGCCTTGATCCATCGCGTCAAATCGCTTCTTTTGTTACTTTTGCTGCAGTACTCTGGTGTCATGCAAAAAAGCATACTAAAATTTGGAAGGGGCTACTGCTGTAGCGGGTCACAACGCACCTGGTCCATTAATTAAATACGCGCATACGGGCCGTATATTTACGAGTGCTGGTATGATTGCCGACATCTAAAAATTTAACTGACAATCATTCAGGGTTCTTCCTGACGTTGCTGCGGCCCTGAAAAACAATAAATGAAAATGTACGCCAGCTTTCTTTTGTCGCACGCTAATTTTCCATACTTTCTGGTGATACGAATTTCGGATGATACGAATATTTTTGGTGGTCCCGTGAGATTCGTATCACCGAAGTTTCACTGTATATCGACTGAGGAGAAAACGAATAAGATAGCTTTCGCCTTGAGTCGTGTTAGGCCAATTAATAAGGGACCCAGAGAGTTGTTGATGGCCATATAACCGGGTTCGCTCATATCTAATGATAATAATTGATTGGGTTTAACGTCGGCTCGTTTATTTCCCCAAACAGCGAAACATCTTCATGTATTACTGAGCCTAAAAACACAAGAATATCTCATTCTGGGCGGTACACAGATTGAGGTGCTTTTTTTTTTCCTTTTTTTTTGCGCGAACGCGTTTACTGTATTAAGTCTCGCTAGTATCTAGAGTGTTGCATCTGATGTATGACATGGACTACAGTAATGTCCACATAGAACCACATGAGTTTAAAATTGCCGCTCGCGATTTAGAGTAATGTAGTAGAATCCTTTAAAAAATGAAACACTCCTTCAAAGTGTTATAGCCTGTTCGCCGCGATTAACTGCGAGGGGCTTTTCGGTTCTTCAGTTCCATCCCACTAAATAACCCAACCTTAGGCACTAAGACAAGGCACATCAAATAAGAGAATCGAATGCGATGCGGCCGCTTTGTGACGCATTCGGATCGTCCTTGCTCCAGCGAAACAAAGTCTTTAAAGCATTCGCGACATGCCAGCGTTTCCATTTCAAATATTCAGGCACAATATGTAACTTTATTCTTCTTTTGCCCTTGATCAGTGGAATAGGCTTTCGAATGACGTAACAAGTACTAATATTGTCAACGGAGTTATGGCTTGCTTGTTTTATATTTATTAAGCGAGGCTTCTATCGTTTCTGTGGGTTCATGTGGGTGCGCAGTGGAAAACAGCGCCCCCCTTTTTTTGCTTTTAAGATGAATCGTTACCGACCAGCCCAGATGGCTGTTTTGCTTCCATGAGTTACAGACTGCGGCGGCGGCGGCGGCGGCGGCGACGGCCGCGGCGTAGTTCACGAACAACCAGCGCCGGCGAACGCACAGAAATGCGGCCCTCCGATGTGCGCCGGTGACATGCGTATTCTGTATGCGCCGTTTTCTAATAATTGATTGGAGACACTCGTTATAATACTCCAACGTTCCCTGCCGATCGCAATGTCCCCCCACCCCCTTCTGAAGTTTTCTGCGCCTCACGTGGTGTTGCACAACCTTAGCAATCGGTGTTCCTTTGACAAAGCGTTACCAAGCATCGCATGACGTCACCACGACGCCATCTGATCAGCTCAGCGACGTTGCAAAATTTGGTCATTTGTGGCGCCATGTCAACGCAACGCTACGCCGTGGTCGGTGATGCCATGTGACGTAATTTTAGTGCAGTTCGTGTCGTCAGGCACGGACTCTTGATTGACAAGCGAGATAATTTTATGGACGAATCACATTTCTACACCAGATGTCGCTCATTTTAGAAAGACAGTCAGAGATTGTTTGCCATCACAAACGAAGAGCGGCTTGCAGCTCTTACAATTCCGTCCCACGAAGCGACCTTGGTGTAGGCTTTTGTACAAGGCGCTATAAATAAGGAATCGAATGCGATGCAAACGTTTCGTGACGCATTCCCACTCTCGTTGCTCCAGTCGCATAGAGCCTTTAAACCATTCGTGACATCCCGGCATTCCCATTACGAATATCCAGGCAGAATGCGAATCGTTATTCTTCTTTCTTTATTAGTGCATTTAAGGCATCATACGGTCTTTTGACTGGTGTAAGTACAGCATGAAATACAGCAATTTTGGAGGCGACACTGATCATTGACTTATGGCACATTCGGCTGGCCGTCACCCAAACCGCACCCTGAATCAGATTGCAACAACACGGAGCTCGCTGGTGATCCGAGCCCGAAACGCGTGTGCGAGCCAAACGTGCAGTCGCTCGCCAGAGCAATCGGAAGCTGGAAGAGGATACACATCAACACATCGTCTATTGCAAACAGACGGGGTGTGGGTGTCACGTGATCATGTCTCGGTTGCGCTCGAGATAAAAGTGAGAGCGCCTCAGAGCGCACCGATTTGGAGCGTGGTGCTCTGAAAGAACCAGCCGAACGTGTTCAGAACGCTCGTTTCAGACCGGCCGAACGTGACGCGCGTCGCGAGAGCGCTCTGGAGCGCTTGAAAACGACCAGTCGAATGTACCATTAGGTGTCTGCTAGTGGCACTCGCATGTCGGCGTTCGTGTGCACTGGTGTATTACGAGGGTTAACAATTGTGTTTCGCGCGCTGCCGAACCGGATCTCAGAGGCCATGTGGAAAGAAGGACGCGGTTGAGATCCGCTCCTATAGTTGCCGCAACCATCCTATAGCTGCTCAAATAGTTTCAATGAACGCAATCAATTAATTTTAGTTAATTCTCCTGAAAAAATTGGCCCTATCTCGTGTGAGGTTGTGCTCCGATATCACATGCACCCAATATAACACTTAGCACGAACCAGAGCCATCAATTTCTATTTTGCAGCTAAGCTGTATATCTCTACTCCGCCACGGTTTCGTCTGCACCCCCCCCGCCCCACTCTCGCCCCCCCCCCCTCAAAGACAGAGGAGGAGATGCAATTCGAGGCAACCAAAAGTAATGCTAAGGCATTTCCTTCGCAGTTGACGCTAGATGAGGAGGAAGTATCTTTTGTCTCATTTAGTCTCCTCATTTTATTCTAATTATTTTTAACCGAGTCTATCTATCTATCTATCTATCACATAAATAACGTGACAAACCTGTCGCGTACGTCGTCAAACCCTTTCCTCCAGACACGTGTAGCACATACCCGTATACCACGGACCGCGGTATACGGGCGTGCGCACAGGTAATTGACAGCTTATATCTACCCAGGCGAGAACACGCACCAGTAATTTAAATGCGAGGTCGTTAAGAAAAACTGACACCGTCAGCGCTGGCCCGACAAATGCAAAGAATAAAAATTAGGATCCCAGCAGGAATCGAACCCGAGCGTTGTGCGTGGCAGTCAGGTATTCTACCAAAGAGCCACACCAGGTCTAGAAACTACTTTGGAAAAACGCCCTATGCAAGCGTAATCTCGGTGCAACGTCAGTTGCAGTTATGGTGCTGGCTATCTAATTTTGTAACAAAGCAAAAAACACTACAGATGTACTCCTTTGATACAGGAGTCATGTCGGGTTAACGTCAGTTGTGGTTTCAGTGCTGGCTCCGCTTTTGTAGCAGTCTAAAAACATTACATTTGTATCCCTAAGATTCAGAAAGCTATATTGCAGAAGCATTGGGCGACCCCGGAGGAATACGCTTACGAAAGTTAGGTATGACATTCCCATCATCGCACCGTAACTTTGTGGTGTAACTTTGTGGTGTAACTTTGTGGTGTAACTTTGTGCCGTGAAATGAGAGTGGAAGACAAAGAAGAAGAGACTGGCATGGCTGTGAAAAACCACAAAGGATAAATAAATGAAACGCCATTTGGAGAAAAGCACGGCGGTCGTTCGAAAGCACGAGGAGAGCGGGAAGCGAAGCAAACTGGAAGAAGTGGCTGGGAAGCGTTGAAATCTAACAAATCTATTTGAAGTTATTCTGATCAGGTTAATACGGCAGTCTGGTCCACCAGCGCAATCGCACTGTCATTACAGTATTTATTTCCTACGGTAGCTACTATTCCATTTTTCGTTTTATTTGGGACGAATACTGAGCGAACTACATTGAAAGTGTGTACCGTGCTTGTATGTAACCTGTGTTAAAACGACAACATTTGAAACATTTTACGCACACACGCGCACACACACACGCACACAACACACACGCACTCACTCACACACACACACACACACACACACACACACACACACACACACACACACACACACACACACACACACACACACACACACACACACACACACACACACACACACACACACACAAGTAATATGTGTGTTTGTGTTGTTTAGTTGCTCAGCTTGCTTTCAATTTTTTGTTCTAAAAGCCAAGTAGAAAGGAGTCGCCGTCACCAAGAGATCACCGCAACAAATCCTTCCTTGATTTTCTTTTATTTGCATAAAAATGTTCACCGACGATTACGATACTCCAAAATGCAAATTCTGAGCGCACCTTCGTGTTGGGGCAATGCCTACAGTGTTTGAAGTTTCGGCTATCCGCAGTTTAGCCCTGTTACATTAGTTACATATTGCTACAGAAACTGCGAGCGCTCGAGTGCTACGCATACCACTCTGTGCATTGCATGGTCGCGAACCAAGCGAAACGCCAACAGCCCCGTTAGGCCAGCCGCAGTGCACGTGCCGGCCCTGCATGAGCACGAGCTCAGGCAGAGCGGCCAGCGCGCGTGACGGAGGAAGAAAGCGAGTTTAGACACCAGTGGCTCGTGAAATCGACAGACTGCGCGTTCGCTCTCTTTCGTACTCGTTCGCTCTATCGGTTACGTCAACGGCGACGCCTCTAAACGCAGGAACGGGCGCCTAAGAACTGCACTCTAAAACGAGCACATGCGAAAGCCTATGCTCTCACGGGAGACACTCATTATAATACTCCAACGTTCCCAGCCCATTGAAATATCCCTCTCAACCCCCTGAAGTTTTCTGCAGCTCGCGTGGTGTTGCAAAACCTCCGCAATCACTGCTTCTTTGACAAAACGTTACCAAGCATCGCAGGCCCGGGCCCTCCCCGAAATTTGATGACACATGGTGTTTTGTCGAAAATTCATCATGAAAATATGCGTTTTTCTCAAATAGACAAGGATTTCAGCAAGTGGGCCACCCCCGAAAAAAATTCCTGGCTACGGGCCTTAAGCCTCGCATGACGTCACCATCAACGTTACTAGAACAAACTCAGTTTAAAAGCTCTGCCGGAGAGGCGGTCCGCGTGGCGGTCGTGAGAACTAGTGGCGCTGCAGTCACGTCTAGCTCCCGCGGCTGGCGCTTGTTGTGATCGGTGCCGCCGATGTACGAGCGCACGTGGGTTACAGCGTCGTCTGCGCTTTGTTAGGTCGTCATTTTTGCGACTGATCTTGACCAGGCTTAGCGTCTTGTACGAACACACGTGCATGATGTACGAAGCGTAACGAGGGCGAACAGATTCACAATGCGGTATGCCGACTTGCTTTGCGCCGGGCTGCAAGAGCGGCTACCGCAACGACGACTCCGCTTCACGACACTTCTTCGGACCTGCAAAAGACCCTACGCCATTCTAGCTTTGCATCGCAAAGATAGAAAGCTTACTGCGAAATGCGAGTTCTGTGACGTTCATTTTGAGAGTGACGGCATTGTAAAGCACTATCGTCGTGTCGTTGCGGGACAAGAAGTTTTGATCCCACGTGGAAAATGGGAACTCGCGCCAGGTGCCGTGCCGCGCTTGTCCCCAGTACTTCCACACCACATTTCAAAGCCAAAATGTTCGGGATTTAGGCGCAAATCCCCCCCAAAACGCACGGCGTCCCGCGAAAGCCCAGTGCCCAATTTGGAGGAGCCGCCAGAAATAGAACAGCAAAACGAAAGACAGGCGATTACCTATATACGCTACCGAGACTGAGAGTTGCATCACACTGACATTCGATTAGTTGTCAGCTGTCGCTATGCCTTCAAAGCAGTGGATTTTTTAGAGGTTTTACGACGAGGTATTGAACAAAATGTGCGGAATATTTTACACTCGCCGGCTCGGGAACGGGCTGCTCAGCGGAAAAATTTGACACGGCACACATAGAAAAGACGAGGACCAGCGCTGGTCCTCGTCATTTCTATGTGTACCGTGTCAAATTTTTTTGCGCTGAGCAGTTTAATAATGGAATACCAACTAGCCCAATCCGACACTTTGCTTCGGGAACGGAGACTTATTGTGTAAAAGATAATTGTAGTTGACGAGCAGTTTAACTGCGAAGTGAACGGCTACAGCACGAAACGCAAACGGCTGTCGTACAGTGTAAAGTGCTGCGGGCATGTAACATCTGCTCGGTACGGTACGGTACGGAGGAAGTGCCATCCCTTAGGGTGACACCGCGGGCCTCTCCCACGTGGGGACAGTTAGACCTAGCCTAACCGCCGCATCGCAAGCTCTCTGGACAGCCCAAAGTTGATGCTGATATTCCGAGCTCTTGAGGGCGAAGTTAAATACTGACGACTCTTCTAGCGACAGAGTACGCGCGAATAACTGCTCGATGCCCATCATGGCCGATCTGTTCGAATTGTTTAAGGCACCGTAGAAGGATGCGACGTAGAAAGATGAGACACCGAAAATACAACTATCCACTGCAAAAATTGCTCAGAGACATCTATTCGATGTAATTGCACACAGCGATTTCATTTCCCGAGTTCTCGCAAAATTTTCCGATTTTGGGTCAGTATTCCTTCAACAGTCGCGAAAACGTGTCTTGTAAACATTCCAAAGCATTGGTGATGTTTTTCGAGGAAGTTTTTTTCAATAAATTGTAGAAACATGAGTACTGTTTTTCTAGAACCTTTTTGTATCTCGAGTAAGTACGCTTCTTTGTGCACTATAACGGCTTTTACAAACGTGTTGGGTTGTTCTTGGTCTAGATAAGACGGCAGCGGCTAAAATTGTGGTGGTAGTTATAAAAATTACTCTGAAAACCCCCATTCGCTTAGAAACTCCTATGCTTGGAAGTTAAGCGCAATGTAGACAGCTCAAATATTGTCACAGGGTCGTGACGTCGACGAAGGCAGCAGTCAGCAGGTCCGAGATGAAACTCTTTATTTGGCCGAACTTGTGGCCGGGAAACTGAAAGTCAAACTACAGCAATACACTGACAGCGTCGAACAGAGCGTCGACCGTCGATCAACTGACAAGCGGTTTTATATAGGCGCTATCGAACTTTCCAGCAATATCGCTGGTGGCGGCGTTATCTCTCGGCAAAGCTGGAACATTCGCGTGCAGCGCGCAATCTTACCAAAAAGATCTATTACAATCGCGAAGCTTCTCGAACAGTGTTTCGCGGACAGCGTCGAGCGTTGATAACCGTCCTTGCTGGTCAAACCCGAATACATCAAAATAAAACAAGAAGTGGGCGTGGCAATATAAACCGAACATCGATTCTTAGCCAATCAATGAACAACGCACGCGGGCCAATGCATGCAGACGACCTTATGCACATCCACCTAAGTATCCACCTAACTAGTACAATAAGAAAGTTGCCGCGCAGTTGCCGCGAGCAGCTGCGCGGCGGACCGCAGCCGTGGCAGCAGACGACGCGCCGATAGTGGCGCAAGACGGAACCGCAGCGCCGCTAGTTCTCGCGACCGCCGCTCGGACCACCCTCCTCCGCTGGCGGAGATACGGAGCTTTGAAACTGAGTTTGTTCTAGTAACGTTGGTCACCATGAGGCCATCTGGTCAAGTCAGCGGAGTAACAAAATTTGGTCATCTGTCGCGCCATGACAACGGAACACTACGCCGTGGTCGATGACGCCATATGAGGTAATTTTGGTGCCGTTCGCGTCGTCAGCCCCGGACTCTTGACAAATGAGACATTAGGCATGCACCTTAATAATAACACTTCCTCGCTCATTCAGGCCGTGGCATTCAGTGAATTTTATGGACGATTTACATTTTTACACCAGAAATCAGTAAACTGGGAGAACATAAACGTTACACAGTGTTCGAAGCGGCTTGCAGCTCTTGGAAATTCCGTCCCATGACGTGACCTTGGTGTAGGCTTGAGTACAAGGCACCATAAATAAGGAATCGAACGCGACGCGGCCGTTTCGTGACGCATTCCGACTCTCGTTATTCCAGTCGCATAGAGCCTTTAAACCATTCGTGACATCCCGGCATTCCCATTACTAATATCCGGGGAGAATGCGAATCATTCTTCTTCTTTCTTTATTCATGTAATTAAGGCATGATACATTTTTTCCATTGATGTAAGTACAGCATGGTGTGCACAAATTTTGGAGGCGACACTGATCCTTGACTTAAGTATTTGCTAGGGGCACTCGCACGTCGGCGTTCGTGTGCACTGGTGTAGCGGATCGCCGAGGCCCCGTGGAAAGAAGGGCGCGGTTGAGATCTGCTTTGCCAGTTGGCCCAAAAACCCCGGCTGCTCAAATATTTCAGTGAAACCAATCAATTATTTGTCATGAATTACCATGGCAATTAATTGGCCCTATTTTAATTGAGGTTGTGCTCCGATATAACATGCACCCAGCATAACTCAAGGACCATAAACCACCAACACACGGTCGCGCTCGCGTGCTCCCCCGCCAGCACATGCGCGCGCTCCTTGCAGTTTCACCTCAAACGCTGAGAAAGGGCATTCGGAGAGGTGCACAGACGAGCCGACGAACGCGTTCGCTGTAGACTCGGGCACAACTGCAACGCCACAACTAAGTTTCGACGTCTAGGTGGTTAAGGGACCCTATAACAATTGAAGGCAAATGGCGTATCTTTCTTTGCAATCAGGCATACAGCATAGAGCTCAGTATTCGTTTCAATAAAGGAAACCACAAAACAAGCATCAAAACTGCGTGCTGGATAAAGAGCCACCTGTGAACATTGAGAACACCCTCCCACGGCGTTTCCGGTAAAGATTAGGTTGCAGCTTCTTTGCACTTCACACGAGGGCTTCGAATGACGTCAAACGGCCTTTCCTTCTCCTCGCGTGTGTTTCCTGCTTTCATATGCAAAAAGGAGACGCGTCTAGTAACTCATTCAGTTCATTCTAAGACTGCGATGGGTAGACCACGGAAATTAAAGACTCCAGAACAACAGCGTGAATGCAATGCTCGACGAAAGCAACAAATTCGTCTTGCTGAAAATGTTCACGGAACCAATCACGGTCTACAACAGCGACCACAAAGCGATATTCGCTACCGTTACTGTAAAGCCGTAATTTTTATTACTGTACTAATGACTCACACATTTTAACTTTATGTACTAAAAGGTCTATACTTTTGTATCTGTACTGAATATTGAATAAGCTTCAAACTGCAAAAAATATTCATAATTGAAATATAATAATTATTAATAACTTTTGGGGCTTAACGTCCCAAAACCGCGATATGATTATGATGGATGCCGTAGTGGAGGGCTCCGGTAATTTCGACCACCTATAGGGTTCTTTAACTTGCACCTAAATCTAAGCACACGGGCCTCTAGCATTTCCGCAGCCGCGGCCGGGATTCGATCCCGCGAACTTCGGGTCAGCAGTCAAGTACCATAACCATTAGACCACCGTGGCGGGTTACTTCAATTATCGTGACAGTTAATTGACCCTTGTCTTAAACGAAGGTATGCTTCGGTACCACATGTATTCAAATTAACTCTTAACTTGAACCACAATCATGGATTTCATTTTTTAGAAGACTTTTTTCTGAATACTCGGAAGACCGGAAGTGCTCCACCGGAAGTGATTGGAAGAGATCAATAGTGTTACTGCATGCTCGTGCCACTGAAAATAATCCACGCTTAATCTCCTTTGTGGGCTGTCGAATTAAAGCATAAGCATATTGCATTGTTGTAAGTTTGAAGTTGTTTTCTGGCGGCATTGGCATGGCGTCTTTCAACTTCTTTGTAGCGTTCGTCAGCGTCTGGAACGGCCTCAAGGAAGGCGCATCCCGCGACCACCTAAACGCGAGTTTCGCATTCAATTTTTCTTAAGTGTACATTTTCCTGATGGTTGCAATCACCCATGTCGGCTTCACATCCTGTCCTACTGAGGTTTTTTTATTCCACCACCGCTAAATATGACAACGAAGCGTTCATATAAGGCGTTCATGTTTTGCATGGTTTTGTGCTGTCGGTACTACGCGTCCACCCACCATGGTGGTTCAGCGGTTATGGTGCGCGAGTGCTGACCCGAAGGTCGCTGGATAGAATCCCGCCGCATTTTCGATGAAGGCAAAAATACTTGAGGCCGGTGTACTTAGATTTAGGTGCGCGTTAAGAAACCTCAGGAGGTCGAAATTTCTGAAGCTTTCCACCACGGCGTCCCTTATAATCATATCGTGGTTCTGGGTCCTTAAAGGAGAACTAAAGGCGAATAACATTTTATATCAGAGTGAAAGGTCAATGTGGGAGAACGTCTAAAATGTCGGTAGTATCAAGAGCAGTTCTCTAGTAATCGAGAAATTAAGGTAAATGTAGAACACGATGTGCGCCACGAGCGGGACATTTTGGAAATGATCCCGATGACGTCAAATAGTCCCGACTACAATTAACCACTATTAATAAAACTAGCTGCGATAAAGAAAGAACCTTCCGTGCATCACAGGACGTAATAAAATGCTGCTTGTTCGTTTCTGTTTGATTCATGGAAAAAAAGAACCTCTAGGCACTACCATGGGGAACGGCGCGAGTCGCGCGAGTGGTTCAAAAGTTCCGTTTTCGCCGAGCTGCGCGTCTCAGTGGTAGTTTCGGTATCGCGTACTGCTGCGTGTGCTTGGTTCTCGCTATTTTCGCCCTGTCGATACCCTACTTCTGCTGCTACTGGCCAAGCTGAGCTCCGTTACAGTGAACTATATACAGTTTCGGGTGGCCCGTGGCTGCGTCTTGGCAAGGTTGATGGCCGCTGTTGCGCAAGAAACCGTAGCTTCGGCGGCCGGGAAGTTAAGGCGGGTAACGTTGGGCACGGCCACTGCTCTGCGTCAGAAGATCCGTTCAGGCGGGTGATTCGAAGTGCGCTAACGCGATGCGGACCTCTGAAACGTGATTTTCTTTTAAAATAAGCATTTCTTAGGTACGAAACAAACACTACGAGGTTTCTGCAACGCTATTGCAACAATCAACGTCGACTTAACATTTGCCTTTAGTGTCCCTTTAAATTCCAACAGTTACTACACGTTGACATGGTTCATTCCTAAGCATTTGCATTTTGCAAGAGTGGGTGTTTGCCCTATGCGTAAAGCACTCCCCTTCTGAGAGTAGGGCCATTGATTTCTGGGACATCGCCGCTGAGAAAATTTATTTTTTATGCATTTATTTCTTTAAATTGAGTGGTCCTTCTTGACAAAGGGACTCACGGCTGCATACAGCTTTGACGCTTCATCGCCATAAGAATACTTACGCTTTTCAATGTTAACGATTTCAGATAATTGTACTTTGCTATGAACTGCTTTATCTAAGAGCGTACTTGTGTTTAGAAATGTTTTTTGGCTATCTAGTAAGCCCTCTGCCTAGCTTCTCAGGATTTAAACAAAGTTGTTTGTCTATCTGACGATCGCAGTGCAAAGTGCTCAACTATGACGGAGCGTTAACTTGCCCCTACTCCGAGCACGCGAAATTGGACCAACGATAATGTTTAGAAAACATTTATTTACACTATTTACAGAGCATAAATTATGCGTGAAATATCAGTGTTCAGGGATACATGCACATTTTCACAATTGTACATCGCAAAATAACTTTTGCATAGAGCGAACAGCAGAAGTCTGATCAACATAACAAAAGCACATAGCTCACAATTGACAGAATATGGTAAATGGGTAGGTGTACGTACTCTTACATCGTGTACATCAACTTGGTGGTAGATTCACCAGGATATGGGATTCGAAGGTGGCGAACACAGATCGAAAGGGGGAGGAGACAAGCACACGAAGTCTTACCCGACGGTGCGGCCTATAAATCCGTGATTTCAACCGTTATGCTCCGTTCGTCATAAGCAAGCGAGAGGGGGACTTGACGGTGCTTCAGTTCCATCCCATCAGATGACTCAACTGTGTGCATTAAAGTTTGGTACCAGAAATTATGTGATGTGATTCGATGCGACCGTTTCGTGACGCATTCCGATTGTGTTTGCACAAGCTGCATATAAACTTTAAACTGATTCCGACATTGCTGCATTCCTATTAGAAAAAAAATGGGGGAGGGGGGGGGGTGATGCGTAAGCGTTTCTCAGATTGCAAAGGTGTTTGCCTACTTGAACCCAAGGAGGCTTAAAGATTTTTGCTGGAGTGGAAATTATGGCTCGAGCGTAGTTTCCTACAATATTTAATAACTCTGGCGCTAGTGTCTATTCTCCGCGAGGTCGGGCTATAGGTGGCAGCACCGTCGCCGCGTTTGTGTGGATAGGCGGTCGGCGGCGCGTATACAAATGTACGCAGCGGCGCTTCGCCGTAGGCGGTCTGAGTCGATTGTTGGCGAGTAAAGCGCGTTAACTGCAGCCTAATGGTGATGTATGCGCCCTCCATTGCCACATCAATGCACGCAACCGTCCTAACGTACCTATTAATTGAGAGCGAAGTGCAATCTGCCAATCATTGGGTTACTGGCTTTCAGTCACATTCGTGTTTCGCACTGTGCTCGATGTTTTTTCTTGCTTTATTTGCACGTGTTTAAATTGTGTTTTGCCTATACCACAACATAAACTGTGTTGCACGACTACGCCAATGAAGTATTTACATCTTGATCTAGCGGCTCAAAGAAAGAGAACCTGTATTTATGCGTAATTAGATGAAGTAGAACTTTGTGCACTTTGTGCGTATTGTTGTAGAAATGCGTGGCTTGAGGTCTTTTTTACCGCTTATCATCCTCTGCAGACGCTAGTTCATGCTTTGCGGTATCACAAGGATTTCCAAATCGCCAACACATCACGAGATGGTGTCGCTAAAATTCTGCATTCACACTTCGACATTTAGTACTTTTTTTTTTGTTTAGGACGACGCCGAATGAACTATGTGACGTGCTTGAGCGAGAAAGCAGTACCCACATTGAAATGATTTTGATGAATGGACGGTACGATGGTTAGACCTAGCGCCATACCGACACGGGCATGTACTCACTTTAATTAGAGTGCATACAAGTCTCGTAAAGCGAAATGCTTATGTATATCGTGTAGGCATACGTACAAGCATTTGATACTGTGCTAGCACAACGGAATGGGCTGTAATCTGAGGACGCGCATGACGTACGCACACATGCGAACACGGTGTGGCTAGCAGACGACGCAAGGAGCCATCCACACCGCGGGGTTTCTTCCGCTCGCCGCTAGGTGCCGACTCTGCTCGATCTCGCCGCCAATAGGAGCTGCAACGCATGGCTCTTCAGCCAGCATGGGGATGATGGGTAGTACGCGGATTTGCCTAAATTTAGTTCTTTCGGCTCTGTTTGGGTCCGCGTCGCCTGCATCCGCTTTGTCGCAAAACGAAGTTGAGCATAAGTCAGGAGTTCCACTTCACCACTTTAACCATTTTAGGCTCACCAATTCAAATCTGCTCACGAATTTCACAGCGGTCTATTCTTTTATCAGAAACGAAGGCCAAAACACAACAATAAACAAAGCCACAAGTGCGCTCGAAGCTGTAAGCATGAAGATTAAGAAATACGTGTACCACCCATCATTCCCATGGTGACTGAACGATCGCAGCGCCAGAGTTCCCTCTATAGGTCATTGTAGGAAACTCTGTGGGCTCGAGAATGACTCTGCACCCACCTTATGACGGCGGCTGTGTCCGCCATCTTAGTCAGGACAGGATAAAACATTTGCATTCAGCAAAGAAAAGCGCGAATGTTCTTCCGACGTGATAAAAAGTTTATTATGGTCATTTTTTTCCGGACCTATGCCGCCCAATGTGTACCCGTGTTTCTGGTTTTCTCAAGAAACGAAACCCGGAAGTCCTAACAAATTTTGTTGGCGACAGAATCATCAATATAAATCACCAATAACAATGCTTTATTTTAGAATTAACCTAGCGCTTACATTATACATTAATAGAGTGAGACAAGTTTTTAAATGCGAAGCATTTCTTAGCGAACCTCAGGCGCTTTGGGGGTTTCTATCTATCTATCTATCTATCTATCTATCTATCTATCTATCTATCTATCTATCTATCTATCTATCTATCTATCTATCTATCTATCTATCTATCTATCTATCTATCTATCTATCTATCTATCTATCTATCTATGTCGTCTCCATAACTTGTATTATACCAAAATTGGCATAGCAGGGGATCAGTGTATGACGAACACGATCCACTGGTCATGACATGAATAACGCAAAATACCTGTCGCGTACGTCATGAAACCCTTTATCTCAGTCACGTGTGGCACATACCCGCATACAAGAGTTCATGTTTTGCGGGTATGTGCCACAGGTCATACATAGTCTCAACCAACCCAGTAACCGCGAACACACACGCATTGACACTCAAGTAAAGTGATAATAATAATAATAATAACTGTTGGGGTTTTATGTCCCAAAACCACGATATGAATATCTGGTATTCTTTAACGTGTACCGATATCGCACAGTACACGGGCATCTAGCATTTTGCCTCCATTGAAATTTGACCGCCACGGCCGGGATCAAACCTGTATTCTTCTACACATGTGTTCTTGTTCGAGAGTGTCGTAAACTGGTAGTGCAGCGTTTGTGAACCATAGTTTGTCCTATTCCTGTTATTCCTATAGCTAACATGTGTAGATGTATAAGGTAGGAATTTTTTAGTGTCTTGTAAGGTGAGTCATAAGGCACAGTCATTCCTATGTGAGTGATGTGTCTCAAGAGCCAACAGCGGGATCTTTAAGTTGTGTATGTTTAGTATGCCCAGTTTGTCCCAGTGTTCTTTTTTGCTGTCCTGATACTTAATATTACTAATGGCTCTAATATTAATGAGAACTAACAGACAATAATGCCAAGGAAAGTATAGGGGATGTTATTTGTAATAATTCGGATATAATTGTCAAGAAAGTAAAGTGGACGAAAAGATAACCTGCCGCTGGCAGGGACCGAACCTGCGACCTTCGAATAACGCGTCCGATGCTCTACCACTGAGCTACGGCGGCGGTCATCTCCCCGTCCACTTTATAGGGTATATATGTGCATTTAAACCTAGGAGTGTTAGTCAGCGCCAACCGCAGCCATGGCGGCGAGTGTAGAACACTCTTTTTCTGCCTTTTTGGCGTCACGTAGCACGTGATCTTTTTTACGAGCAGGCAGCTGACCAATAATCGCTCGCATACTAGAAGGCATCAAGTCTGCCAGAGCGAGACCCTTGCTTTGAACGAAGGAAAGAAGATGAATTTGAAGGGCTCATTTTCTTTGTTACACACAATATTAATGAGAACTAACAGACAATAACGCCAAGGAAAGTATAGGGGATGTTATTTGTAGTAATTGGGATATAATTGTGAAGAAAGTAAAGTGGACGAAAAGATAACTTGCCGCCGGCAGGGACCGAACCTGGTCCCTGCCGGCGGCAAGTTATCTTTTCGTCTTCATGTATTGCTCAGACTAAAAAAGAAAAAGAAATTCATCTTCTTTCCTTCGTTCAATGGCTCTAATGTCTTTCTTTTGTAAAACATGTGACGATTGCAAGTTATATTGCGTTGTGCTTCCCCACACCAATAGACAGTAATGTAGGTATGAGTGCCCTAGAGCGTAGTAAATTTGTTTCTTAAACTATAATGGCCGTAAGAAGAAAATGGCTTTCGCCCTCGAGTTGTCTTTGGCTATTGCATGAGGGACCCTGTAAGTTTTTGATAGCAGTATAACGGGGTTTGTTTATTTCTAAGGCACGATACGTCTTCATGTATTACTCAGACTAAAAAAGAAAAAGAAATCTCATTCGGGGGGGGGGGGGGGGGTAAGCACAATGAAATATTTTTTGGCGCGAACTCGTTTACTGAGAGGTCTCGCTAGTCTCTTAAAGTATTACACCTGATGTATGACTTGGAGTATGGTAACGCCCACACAGAACCGCGTCAGTTCAGAAAAACTCTTCATGATGTAGATAACTGTGTCCTCTTCTAGGGGATAGCGACAATCTTATAGCACCTCTTCGCTTTTGAAGAACGCTCACGTATGTTTTGATTATTACACACTCAACGATGTAAGAACAGTGAGCTGCCCCTGTAGGTCAAGCTCTTCCATGGATCTGTGTTTAGAAAAAGTTTATCTCATCGTAGGGCGCTACGAACATTTAGGAACGGTGTCCGTACTACAAGAACATTAACATACACAAATGACGAAACGCAATACACATATAACGTTTTAACAGAAATGTCGAAGTCCACAGGGTATCTCTAATGCATGCTACTAAGAATAAGCATGCGCACACTTATCACAATATATACAATGTACATGACGATGTATATACACAGTACACATGACTTGGTGAACATGCCATCAAATATGTACAGCAGTATGTACAGCAGATGTTATGGTACATGTAATTTACATAATTTACCGTTTTAGCGTGAAATGTGTATATACAAGAACCTACATGGCTACGGGGACATGCACACACAGAAATAATAAATACAAACAAATTATATGCATTAATATTCACTGTGTGATAACCTAGCTACAAGAACCAGGTCAGATGAAAAACTAGCCGCACACGTCCATTAACTACCGACAGGAAGCGGCACGACCACTGCCGTAGAAATTCCTCTTCCCCAAGGAAGAACAATTCCTCCGACAAAACTGCTCGTCGCTGTCGGCCAGTATGTCCTGCTCGAGTAATTGAAACATTAGTGGGCAAGTTCATAAAGCAGTTTGTACTGAATGTTCAAGCAATACGCCCATCGAAATCGAGCGGAGTTGCCATCAGGAACACCTTCAGTGTCGATTGCTCCTGGTGTCGTCTGCTAGCCATCAATGTGTACATCTGCATCCATGGCGTCGATTGCTTTTCGCGACTGTTCTACGGCCTTGGCGCACTCAAAATGTCTTTCCGGCCCGTTTTCGAGCATTGACTTCAGCGTTCGGGCTTCGGCTTCCGTGTCTGCGTTAAAGCGCAATGTACGTATACCGTCTGCTGCGCATGTTCGGTTGCCTAGCCTGCTCCTTCGGTTCTATTCCTTTGTTCGGAGTTTAAACGCATGACAAACGACGTGTGATATCATTCAAATAAATAAAATGGTCGTTACGGGCAACAACCCTTGATTAAATCCAAGTTTTCAGCATCTGCCGTGTAAGCGCGTCGTAAGTACTTGAAATTTAAACAAGAAATAAAAAAAGTTGAGAGCACGTGTCAAAGGGGGATGCACGATGGTGATATGAAATATTGGTATGTTGTGCGGAGTTGTTTTTTTTAGCATATTTTAATCCCTACTTTATAAATCAGAGTTTACTTATTACTTCACGGTCGTTTGAAAGTGAGCTGAACAGAATTAGTGTAATCATACTAACGTAGATAAATACAAAGCTTTTGCATCGAAAGTCGTAATAAGATGTATTTGCAATAAAATAGTCGTAAATCACTCTCAATGGTCAACTCCTGATTTGGCGTGATACGGTCGCTGTACTAAAAAGACTCACAGGGTCTGTTATGCATTTGCATAATATGACTCAAAGAAGAAAGCGATCTTGTTCTTTTTCTTCAGTCGATGTATTGTTCTTTACCCGGCCCCTTCCGAATGCTTTCTGGACGTAACGTGGTTTTGCACTGCCTCAAGGATCGGAGGCATTGCAAGCTTTCTACACATCACCTGGTTTTGCATTACCTCCGTGATCGGTGGGTCGATCACAGAGGCAACGCAAAACCAGGTGATATGTAGGCTGACTGGAGAGCAAGCAGTGACTTGGAGAAGGCTCCAGCCAGGTACTTATCCACACGGTACACTACTCCACGCAATGTACCCCAGCAACTTCAGTAGGAACTGCAGATAATGCCCGGTGAGTGCGAACACCCATTACCACATGGTATGGGGATGCCGAAACAACCCAGGTATCCCGCCCATAGACGAACAGAGCATCCAAGAAAATCTGGAAGGCCAGTGGGAGGCATTGCTGACGTCACTAAACCCTGAGCACCTGTGGAAACAGGCAGACAGATGTCGACGCTGTGAGACCACAAATTACGTATTTCGTCTGGAATCATTTACACAGACGCGAACAAGCACACGCGCGACCGTCTCGTGCTGGTTCCTTCGTGGTCGTCGTCTTTTCCTGGTCGGATTCTTGTAGCCCGCGCTGGTGCGCTATAAGGGCCCCCTTCTAGCGAGGAATTCGCGGGTTTGTTGTAGGTGACCAGGAGCGGACCGTTGAGCCGCAAAATGCACGCGGCGAGTATGGCAGTCCGAAGTGGTTGTAAGATCAACAAAGAGACAGATGTAGATGCTGTGAGACCACAAATTACGTATTTCGTCTGGAATCATTTACACAGACGCAAACAAGCACACGCGCGACCGTCTCGTGATGGTTCCTTCGTGGTCGTCGTCTTTTCCTGGTCGGATTCTTGTAGCCCGCGCTGGTGCGCTATAAGGGCCCCCTTCTAGCGAGGAATTCGCGGGTTTGCTGTAGGTTACCAGGAGCGGACCGTTGAGCCGCAATATGCACGTGGCGAGTATGGCAGTCCGAAGTGGTTGTAAGATCAACAAAGAGACAGATGTAGATGCTGTGAGACCACAAATTACGTATTTCGTCTGGAATCATTTACACAGACGCGAACAAGCACACGCGTGACTGCCTCGTGCGGGTTGCTTCGTCATCGTCGTCTTTTTCCTGGTCGGATTCTTGTAGCCCGCACTGGTGCGCTACAGACCAGCTCCGGCTGGTCGACAGGGCTCGGGCATCAGTTGCAGGCCATGGCTACCTGAGATACGAAAGTCACCCACCTCTGGCCGAAAAGGACGCGCGCCTGGTCGGACAATAAAGTTTAATTCTCTCTCTAACCCACGTTCTGGAGGCATCGAGGTGTCAACAACCAATCTGACATGGAAGTGAAACTGCGTCTTTGTTACCGAAGCCGACGCTTTGCGCCATGTTTCAACTTCTGCCGCGCTCTTCCCCGCCCGCGAACAGGGTCTGGTCACGTGACATCTGCAACTTCGAGCTGCTCTAGCCTCTTCCGCCGTGGCGTACTCGTGGCACTCGCACATCGACGTTCGTGTTCCCTGGTGTACTCCTTGGGTTGAATTTCGCTGCGCTACCGAAACGGATCTCAGAGGCCACGTAGACAGAAGCGCGTGGTGGAGATCCGCTCCGCCAGGTGCGGCAATGATCCGAACTGCTCACAAGAAAATCGACTCTTCTTTCAATGAAATCCTTGACTTAATTTTTTTTTCTAATTATCATGACATTTATTTGGCCCTTGTAAGTAAACTTATGCTGCGACATCGTATGTATCCAACATAATTCTCAACATGAAGCAGAACCATCGATTGCGTGCCTGTTTTATTTTTTACATCACTTTTTCTGAATATTCGGGAAACCGGAAGCAAGTGCTCGACCGGAAGTGCTTAGAAGAGAAACAAGAGTGTCACTCTGTGCACGCGTGTCCCTATAAAGGTGTTCAGAGCAAAAGGTGGCCGATGTAGAGTGCTACGTTATCTACTCTACTATGGGAGAGAAGTAAGCCGTCCCTGTTACAGTGTCGAAAGTACTGACATTGAATTGAATTCTGTACTCTAAAAGGAAAGCCGTTTTGTGCGCAAAGCGTTTGAGAAAGAAAGTGAGATAGGACGGAGCGTGACACTGCCATGTTGAACTGCTATAGCCTGTTCCGGCGTGGCGTACTTTCACTCGTGGCGTTCGTGTGCCCTGGTGTATTCCTTGGGTTACTTTTGTGTTTCGCGCGCTGCCGAAGCGGATCTCAGAGGCCACTCAGGTTGATACTGCATCCTTTTAGAATGCAGTACCAACCAGCCCAAGCAGTCACCGTGTTGAATTCGGTACTCGCGTGCGTTTAGAAGAACGTCCGGCGATTTAGAGCACTGTTCACTCTAGTGGGGGAGAGCGATAAGGCGTTTCGAACCTGGCACGGAGGTATCATAGAGGGTGGCCTGTACACTGTTCGCCAACACTATTTTATTGCGATATCAGTTATATGGACACTCTCGGCTGATTTTTGCCGTTGCCGTCGCCGTCATGTCCCGGATATGTATATATATATATATATATATCTATATATATAATATATACTATATATAAACGGAAGAAACAATGTCTGAAGCGCGCCACCAGGATTCGAACCTGCGACCCCTCAGTCCGCAGCGCGCCGCTTTAAACAACTAGGCTGCGCGCCACCAGTTGTTTAAGATACTAACGGCGAGCTATTTATATACACCATTTAACGCTGGCGGCACGCAGAGCTCGGAGGTGCTTCAGCGTGGACAGTGTCACCAGCGAGATTGCCGGAAGGGCGCGAAAGCTATGCTCCGACATTTTCCTTCATTTTCAAATCTGCGCTTGAGACGCGCACTAAAAAGTGGCCTATTTCTGTACCTACTCGCGATGTGGACGCCAGGTAAACAATTCGTCAAACGCCACCATCCGGCAAGAGACGCGGAGGGGCCACTCTACGCGGCGCAATTTTCAAGGAAAAAAAAATCTAAGAGCGTTGGGTTGTAGCGCGCTGCTCAAGCACGAAACAACAACTGTGGCAGTTGTTAGTTCGCGCTCGTCCAGTGTATACCTGTGCGTTCTCTTTGAGAGTCCTTCCTTGTGCTTGAGCAACGCGCTGAAAGTGTCGAGCTGTGACCGTTGTTAGTTCGCGGTCATCATGTGTGCGCTGTTTTCGTGAGTCTTTTGTGTTTGAGCGGCGCGCTGCAAGTATCGAGCTGCTTGCCCTTTTTCGTGTGACATTAGAATTTGTTGCTACCGCATTCATTGCTTCGCCGTTGCGGCGAAACTGTGACTGTGTTTCGCAAAAAGCAGAACTTTTGGTTACGGTGCTCTACTGCTGACCCGAAGGTCGCGGGATCGAATTCGGGCCGCGGCGCCCGCATTTTATTCGGTGAGGCCCGTGTACGTAGATTTAGGTGCACGTTAAAGAACCCCAAGTGGTCGAAATTTCCGGAGCGCTCCACTACGGCGTGCCTCATAATCATATCGCGGTTTTGGGACGTTAAAACGCAACAATTAATTATTAAAAGGTTGAACTTTAATGGGGCCAAAACATGACCCATAAGATACGAGGTCACCAACTTGGAATGTTCTACAGGGCCTGGGTAGAGAGTAATCCTACTTGCGAGACCGCATACGCTGCTGTCAGCAGCGCGCCGGCGAATCCCGGCCCGTGTTTGTAACCCATTCTTGTTCGAAAATGTTGCTTTATGCCAAATATGGCTCATATTTAGACGCTGCGGCTATGTAAATTTTCTAGCGAAGCTTGTGGCTTTGGAAAAAATCGTGGACAGTTGAGAGTGCTGAGGGAGCCATCCCGGAAGTGCGAACAACTGCATCAAGTACAGGACAAGAAGCTCGTTATGAGTTACGAATTTTGGTGGCTGCAGCACCATTGAACGCGGGGTACACGGCGTCAGAGAGTGTACAGAAATGGGGGCCATCGAATTAACGAGTGTCGAATTTACGCGCTTTCACTGTATTTACAACACAGAGCTATACAGTACTACGACATATGTTTGTCGCACCGCAGAAAAATGTGCTGTCGCAACAGGCACCGAATTGTCACAAGGGAGATGTCCCTGGAGTAACACGATAATTTTGTTGTAGCACACGGAAGCCTGCTGACAGAACAGAGTTATAACTACACCGTGGTTACAACAGATTCTCGCGATCAACGACAGGGTAGCAACTCCAAGCTGTGTCCCAAAATACAACAGAACTCGACGACAGAAAATTATTATGTATTTTTCGACCGGGTATGCACGTAAATTCATCAACGAGACTTACGGAAGTGGACACGTGACCATCGCTATTCTCGCAACTACGTTCACGACAAATACTCGCTCCGATCAAACACTTTGCCTTTGATTCCGTTCCAATTTTACGTTATCGCACGGGCAACGCGGAAGCCAAGCTTTCGCACGGCGGCGCCTATGTATGTGGCCGACGGTGCATAGCGCAGCGTTAAAGGTGATAATTCCGAAACGTCTCTTAACGCAGTCACCATCGAAGCCGCGAGGCGGCCGAGCAAAAAGGAGTGTCGTGTGTTTGCCGTCACGGTCGCGGCATAGCGCATACGCTACTATTTGTGGACCGCGAGACCAGAAAAGTAACAAACAAAAATAACCGGTCCTTTCACCCGGACCACCAAACCGACCGACTTCCCGAAGGAAACTTTTCTTTCTAAAGGACAGCGCCGGCTCGCCGTTGTGCGGCTATGTCTGTTTTGGAGAGCAAAAAAAAAGTCGACCCAAACGTCGCCGTCTGCGGCGTGGCAGCGTGGCGAAATGGTAACACGCACTGCGCATGCCCCTCGCTAACTAACTGGAGCACGCCGGCTGCCGGTCGCGGAACGGGTTCGCCCTTCCCTCTCCTCCTCGCGAAGGCAATCCTCAAGGCTGCCTCGCCGCCGCGCTCCTTTCTTCTTTTTTTTTTCCTCAGAGAGCAAAACGGAGAAGTCCGAAACGTCGCCCCGGGGCGGCGCGGGTAGCGCCGGTCCCGCTGCTCGCGTCGTACCACGTATGTACGCGTGGCACTTATTTCGTTTATATCTCTCGGTATTTTTTCTTTAGGTGTTCTTATTGGACTACAGCATGCGCAGTTACGCAGGGTGGAGTTCCTCCCGCTTCGTTTGCCCTGCGAGGAGGAGGGTGGTTGATTCGACTGTTCATTGTCTAGATACAAACGGAGTGGCCGTACCTAGCTGCTCACTAATTTTCGTGGTAACCTTTACTTCCAAAGGTCTTCAAGAATTAGCAAGGAGCGCTTTGGTTTGGGCAAGTTCGTACGACAACTGCAAGTTAAACAGTACGAAATACGAAGCCACAAGTAACATGCGCACACAGGATCAGCACTTGTGCTGTGTGTGCGAGTTTTTTTGTGCCTCCGGGTTTCGCGCTGTTTAACTTGCAGATGCCAATCAGCCTTTCTGAAGGGTGCACCCGGCGATTTTCACAGCAGAATAACGGGTAGGTGGGCTAGTTTGTCTGGGTTCATAAATATGCTCCAGACAAGGAATAGACAAGTTACGAGAATGTCTTGTATTCCTCTTGTTCCTTGTGAGCTCGTTGTCTAGGGCTGGCTTACCATGATTATGATTTTCAGAGGAACGCGAAATCACGTTTAGCTGAGCCGTACTAGCTAGCGGATCACCTTTGTGTAACACGATAAACTAATACCAATATTTATGCTTAATATGCGAACAAACATATAAGGACAGCGAAAACGAAAGAACGAAACACCAATGGCGACGCCGCCGCGAAATGTTTGCGTAAACTCGCCAGTGTTGTCACGTATTTTGACAGATATTGATTGCACATAGCGTGGTTTTTTTAACGGTCAAGTATTTGCCCATTTGTCCGCCCAAATACCTGCCAAAACGAGGACGTTCGCATTGTGCACACGCCATAGAGGACGAAAGCGAAAAGACGGCTGAAGCCTCGATGTGCGGGGAGCAATCGCGACGAAAAAGCGCCGACACTGCCATCTGCCGGGCAAGCGATGAAACGAGATCCGCGACCCGCTTTCTCTGTGCGTAACCGGAGGCGGTAGAAAAATGACCTAGAAATTCCAGGCATTATTCAGCAGCCTGTTTCGAGAAAGCGAGAGGAATAATGACGGGAAAGGAAAACCATAGCGGGAGGTTATTTTGCGCCTAAATGCTGCCGAATATTTTGTTTATTCTTACACTAGAGCTCACATACCTGCGTTTGAGGAGGGGCATAAGATGGAGTAATAATAATAATATTAATTGTTCGGATTTAACGTCC
Organism: Rhipicephalus sanguineus; assembly: GCF_013339695.2. Lineage (NCBI taxonomy): Eukaryota > Metazoa > Arthropoda > Arachnida > Ixodida > Ixodidae > Rhipicephalus > Rhipicephalus sanguineus. Next base: position 124,809,479 of record NC_051182.1, read on the forward strand.
CAGAACCACGATATGATTATGAGGGATGCCGTAGTGGTATGCTCTGGAAAATTTCGACCACCTGGGGTTCTTTAACGCGCACCTCAATCTAAGTCCGACGTGGTGTCCGTCACGTCGGACTTAGATTGAAACCTTGATCCGACGTGACGTCCAGGCAGGCAAGTGTGGTCGAGTGTCATTTCGTGCCGTGTATCCCATGGCAGAAAAAAAATTTCGGGGGGTGGGGGGAGGGGGGATGGTTGCACGCGCCCGGTGTGTCACCCCCTGGCTACGCCACTGGTTCCAGTGTTGGCTCCGCTTTTATAACACTCTAATAAACATTACATTTCTATTACTATGATTCAGAAAGCTATATTCAAGCGTTGATCGACCCCGAAGGAATACGCTAACGAAAGTTACTTAGGATATTCACATCATTGCACCGTACAGCGCGCTTCGTTGTGATAATACTGACGTATGTGTTCTAACATGACCGCTGACGTTACGTCAGACCATAAGCTACCCTTTAAACTCCAGTGTAATTGACGTGCTTGGTAAGCCCTAGATGTTCATACAACTACTAAATTTACAGAAACATGTCGATCCACCTCGTAACGCTTGGGTGAAAGCCAAAAATGCAGCATAGACGACTACTTGCTGACTGCTTTGCATGAAACCAATTCTCACAAAGCGTGGGATCTGCCACTTTTTTTCAGTTTTCTTGCAGCAAACAAAAAGGATCAGGACTAAAGGCGTTAGAATGCACCTGATTGAAGTCCTGACAATCTACGTTCCAGCGAAGCAACATAACTAAAAAATAACAGCATAAGCACACACTTAAACATTACCGTTGCGGTGAATAGTAAAATGTAACGTATTAGTCAATTTGCAAGTCTAGCATAAGTGACATAAGTAACAATGTAACATATCATTAAGCCTGCAGAAGCTTACACTGATAACACATCAAAGCGTAACGTAACTAAGTAAATCAACACATTCTTCTGTACAATTTCATGGAAAGCGATCGACTCTCTTATCAGATCTAAGAGTTCTTTGTTTTCATTTAATGCTTAGGAATTTAGTAGCTCACGCATTGTATCCCATAATAAGGCTTCTCTAGAACAAAACCTTCCTATACTGACCTCATTCGCCCCGCACAACATTTTACAAATAATGTTCCTTCCTTCAGAAAGCCCCGTCCAAGCTACCATGGGCCCTAGGTTCCAGCTTATCATTTTGTCGAGTACAATTCCACACCATCCGCGATTTCGAATACGGCCGCTCCAGTGCCGTAGTATGTACCAGTACCACGTACGTACGACCAGGCTGCACCGCCACGTCCGTGCGTAGCTCCGCACCCATCGGCCTATCGAGCAGGCCCTCCTCACATCACGTGCTGGCGCGCAGCCAGCATGGCCGCTCGCTGTCCGCCGCTGACCGGCCTCTCTTTATCTCGCATGCAACCCCGACCCGACGCTGCCATGCTGTAGTAGCTGCTGTGTGCATCGCTTTGAATGCGGAGCCAGTGAGCCGGCGCCGATTGCTGGTGGGCGTGGCCTTAATGGATGCGTGTTGTCGTGAGTCTGAGGGAGTGTACCATCGCGGAAAGGCACAGGGGGGTAAACGAAGATAGGTATGGAGGGGGGGGGGGGTAGCTGGAGGGGTTGCTTAATACATCACCGGAAGGGGTGGGGGGGGTGGAGGGGTGCGCAGTGTGGCGCGCGCCACATGTGAATGATTAAACACGAACGACGGTAGACAGAGCCGGCTGGTACACAGGGGTGGAGTGGAGAGACAGGTGACTTACTGCGTAGACTAATGATTCGAGGTAGAAAGAAAATTAAAAAAAAGAGAAGAGTTGAAAGCGCAGTGCCTCTTTGCTCCGTGCGAGCTTGTAGGGAATACGAGGGAACCGTAACTTGTTCCGTGCAGGTAGTTACTCGCTGGTGAATGGGAGGAACTGCTCTTGTTTCGTGGCTGCCATCACTGAGGCAATGAGTTTCGCGCGAACAATTGATAGAGAGATACTCGACGCTGCAATCGTTCACTGACAATGGAAGCTTCCTTCGAAACAGTGGACCAGTGTGTACGAGGTCGCGGCAATGTATTTTTCTTAGCTGCTCACCCATGCGTGGAGCTATGCGTTGCTGGGATTCGCGAGCGTGTTGGAATAAGACGGAACTGCGACGAGTTCCATGCAGATAGTTACTTGTTGGTGCATGGTATGAACTTATTCTTGCAGGGCGGCCATCACAGAGGCAATTAATCTGCTGTAAACGTTTAATAAAGAGACGATGCGGCCATGACTGAGGTAATGAGTTTCGTGCAAACATCTAATAGGCTGATATTGAAGCTTCGGTGGTGCAATCGTTCACTAACTGGAAGCTTTGTCCTGCAATGTATGTTCATGCAGGTCCATGCAATGTCATCTAGCTGTTCGCGCTCACAGGTGGGTGTTGCTGTGAAGCCACCACTGGCGTAGCAGGGGGGGTGGGGGGAGGTTGGGGGATGTTCAACCCTCCCCCCGGAAATTTTTCAATTTTGCGTGCACATATACACGCACACACAAACGCACGCACGAACATACATAAAGTATGGTCGAACCGCCCCCCACCGCCCAAAAAATATCTGGCCCATCCCACCAATTCGCAGGGCAATCAATAAAGTTAACTGATCTGATCTGATCTGGCTACGCTACTGAAAGCCACCGTGCCTGTTACTTTAATTGTGAATTGAACTTAGTTGCTCGTTAGTGCATGAGAGGAGTTGTTTTTGTTGCAGGGAGGCCATCACTGAGGCAATGAGTGTCGTGCGATCATTTAATCAAGAGATGATAGGAGCATGCAGTCATTCGGTGCAACCGTAGAACATCATCCAAGCGAGATAGACAGAAAGATGAAGGAAAGATGAGTAGGTTAAAGAAAACAAAGCTCCGGTTTGCTACCCTGTATTGTGGAAGGGGAAAGGGGGCGTAAACAAGTCAAATGAAGAGGAGTCTGTGACGACACTACGAACTAAGCCATGACAAGTCCAAGTAGGACACGAGCACGTTAGAAGTACCAGGCCTTTGCAATGTATTTTGCTGAGCCGTTTACGCATGAACGTATGCGTTCCAGCGATTTCCTGCGTATGAATTATGGGCATATATATATATATATATATATATATATATGATACACGTGACCTGATCGTCGCATAGTCACCTTGTTGTGTACCAGGCTATCGTCCTTCTCAGCTTCTAAGAGGTAAGGACAGGCACGTAGGCAAGGGGGGGGCCCGGGGGGCCCCCCCCCCCCGAAATTTTTCCAGCCTTCTATATTGCCAGCAACTTTTTTCTTTGTTTTTGCCATGGAAAGACTTTCTTTCGAACAATAAGGCCTTGGGCTCCCCCCCCCCCCCCCCGAAAATAAATCCTGGCTACGTGCCTGGGTAAGGACGTAATCCAGGAGGTACGGGTGAAGTGAAAGGTCAGGTTACCTTGACCTTATAACGCCACACGCAACCTCTGCGCGGAGAGCAGCTGAGTGGTGATGAGAGTTACTGGTTCACCACATTTTCTTTCGTCCCTCTTGGTACTTGTCGTCCGCCTCGGTGGTACAGTGGTTACGGTGCTCGGCTGCTGACCCGATGGTCGCGGGTTCGATCCTGGCCGCGGTGGTCCCTGGTCAATGGAGGCGAAATGCTAGAGGCCGACGCACTGTGCAAGGACGTCAGTGCACGTTAAAGAACCGAAAGTGGTCGACATTTCCGGAGCCTACGGCGTCTCTCATGATCATATCGTGGTTTTGGGACGTAAAACCCCAACAGTTATTATTATTGAAATCATCACTGCTTGATGACGCCACCCTATGACGTCATCGTGACGTCACATGTCGCGGGAACTTGCGAGGTTTCATGATGACGTCATCGCGTGACACTGTCGCTTGGTCAGAGGTGGCCCGATTCCGGAGGAATGCAAAGCCAGGGGGGGGGGGGTGCAAATGAATACAGTCGACTGAGAAAAGAAAATAATGAGATAGGCTTTCGCCTTCGAGTCGTCTTAAGCGAATGCATAGGGACCCTGCTAGTTTTTGTTTTCGCCTTTTCAATCAATCAGTGTTTGTTCTATCAAATTTATTTATTTATTTATTTACTTATTTATTTATTTATTTATTTATTTATTTATTTATTTATTTATTTAAAGATTCCTTACAGGCCTCGTTAGAGGCACTGGGTAAGGGGGCATCACAAAAAATAAATGATCACACATAATGAACACATATCATACAGGATGAAATGGCTCAAAGCACACATATCCTTTTTTAAACACATTGAAATAATTAATACAAAACATGGCTACAGAAGTATTTGGACCGTTAGCCTGTGTGGCTAGTTAGTGGTCCGATATAGTACATGAGTATTTTATTACATGTCAGGAGCAGAGGTGCAGTTAATATGATTATGAACATGTGTACAAATTCAATGACATGGTAGCTTCCAGGGTATAATTTATCTAATTAAATACACATGACAATAAATACATAATTGCTGAAATATTCTAAGTACACAAGCAATAAAGAACAACTGAAGGCATACATTGTAAAAATACAGCATATAGAGATACTAGAAAAGAATTAGCAGAATTTGTGCACAAAATTAACTGCGCTGAAGAATCAAAATAATCGCACTTACATTAGAACTAAAAACAAAAAAAGAAAGAAAAATATGCAAGGTGAGTCGTAAAAAAATATAGACGTGAACTTAACTTTGTTTAAGAACAAGAATGATTTACAAAGTGCATTTTAAAAGTCCAATACTTTTCCGATACTACATTGCTGTCTTTGGAAAACCGTGACCCGCTGCTCACCTGCGCGGTGGTGTGTGCATGCAGTCCAATCTAGTTCACGACGTGCAACCGTATGTACTAAACAGGGAAGGTATCCTTCGGCGACTGAAGAACCACCCAGTGAAGGGCGATTCCACGCCGTCTTCCGCTGATCTCCCCGCTAGTATCAGCCGCCTTACGCAGTCATGGCGCACGGATTACACGCACGCACGATGGCCCGTCATTGTGGAATTAACAGCGGATTACAAATTTCACTCCTCGTTGCTTCACATTGGTCGAAAGGATCCGCACGCACTCCCACCGCGTGCACCGCACGGATTTTGTGAGACGGTTTACACTCTCCCGGGATTTTATCATTTCCCTTTAACGTTTCCATTTCCAGCTATATTTTAAGGGGAAGCCTTCCGGTACCGCGCCTATATCAACGTTCTATTTCGAAGAGACACCGGCGTTGGAATGTGTAGGAAGGTGTGAGCCTCCGATAGTACGTGTGTGTGCGTGCGTGTGTGTGCGTGCGTGTGTGTGTGTGTGTGTGTGTGTGTGTGTGTGTGTGTGTGTGTGTGTGTGTGTGTGTGTGTGTGTGTGTGTGTGTGTGTGTGTGTGTGTGTGTGTGTGTGTGTGTGTGTGTGTGTGTGTGTGTGTGTGTGTGTGTGTGTGTGTGTGTGTGTGTGTGTGTGTGGTAACGAAAGCAGTACGCGCCAAGCTTCCCACAATCCGTTGTTCGCACTAACACACGCATAAACGCAAGAACAAATAAAAAAAAAACAAAACATGTATATAGGCTTTACGTATGCGTTCACATCGACACAGACGCACTTATACATATTTGCGCACACATCTACTCAGGCGCATATTTACGACCTCGCACATGCTCTAAAACCTGCGCGTTGATTACATGCAGGTGAGATTAAGCGCACATACATACATACATACATACATACATACATACATACATACATACATACATACATACATACATACATACATACATACATACATACATACATACATACATACATACATACATACATACATACATTCGCATGTTCCGGCACTCAAGAACGCTTGTGAACAGAGCAAAACTTTACGCACACCTGTACACAAACTCGGGCACGTGCAAGCACAGTGACTCTCTTTTTCCTCTACACGTGCTCGCTTTAATCTGGAGCGCCGAGACCATTCGGGGGTCGGTAAACTCGTCTCGAGACGAAGTTCCAACACCCCACTCCCACCTAGGAGGAAAGCTCAATAAATCATCAGCCTGAATAATGTAGAGAGATAGATAGGAGAGGAAGTGAGTGAGTGAGTTAATAAAAAAGTGAGGTATATATATACAGGATAGAGAGAGACAGTGAGCGAGTGAGAGAGAGAGAGGTAGATGCACACAGTGAGTGGGAAAGAGAAAGGTAGAAAGAGATGAAAGAGAGGGGCGACGATCGTACGAGTGTCGGATGGAGTGTAGTGTATCTGGGGCGACGGAAAAGTTGCTCGCAGGAAAAGAAACCACGTTTTGTTTTTCTTCGTTTTTTTCGCCGCGACACTCCTACTCTCGATTGTAACGTGCGGACGCTGCGCAGTCTACAACAAATAAATATATAAATAAATAAATAAATCTTGTTCGGATCATTGAACGCGTTTTTACACACACACACACACACACACACACACACACACACACACACACACACACACACACACACACACACACACACATATATATATATATATATATATATATATATATATATATATATATATATATATATATATATATATATATATATATATGTATATATATATTTTTTTTATTTTTTTTTACGAGCGCCGGTTATATGCCGCACACCACGACAGTGACAAGAACTATATGTAACAGTCCTGACACGTTTCGGCCAACTCGTTCGGAGGTTTAACCGCATGCCGCTGTTAGTAATCGTACCTTTCTGACTTTGTTTTCGTTTATTCATTTCATTTTTTTTCTTGCTGACACAGGAAGTGCGATATTCATAAGCAGCCAGCTTTTCGTTCCCTGGTTTACCGTGTAATCGGACACAGCGTGCGCGCAGTTAAAACGCAACGAAACATATGTGGCGTTTTTTTTTTTTTTTTCAAAAAGAGCCAAGTGTCCTTGAAGTAAAACTGAGAAAAACGCTCTTTTTTGCTACTGACAATATGGCCGGCCTGCTCCAACATTTTTTTTTTTTGCCAGTGTATTGCTGCCCCCTAAACACCTCAAATCTACATTACCGCTAAAATCTATATAGCCTACTATCGTCAGTATTCAGCAGTAAACTTTGTATTTGGCTCTTACAGATTCGAACATTTCATTTGGGCTTGAATTAGCTCGTAAAAGAAGTCTAAAACGATTCGAATGTATGGTATAGAAATATTTTGCGATAAAGTTAACATCATCCTTGTGCTTCCGTCGGTGACATCCTTCGTTGCATCGCCGTTATGGCGATAACTAGACTTCAAGAGCGAGTGGTCATTCCTGCCAAAAGGCGCACTATTCTTGTCTGTCGGCAGCGGTTTTTTTTTTTTTTTTTTTGTTCTCGGCATCTATTGAAGGCCTTGAAAAGTGCTCCAGCTCTTCTTCTGAGCTCGTTTTATGCCGTGCCGTTTCAAATCACTTGTTCTTCAAGAAATAGATCGGTGCACAATACCTTCATTTCATTTGTCTTCTATTTCAAATATATCATCTTGGAGCGAAAGAAGGACATGATACTGCAGCGCTAGACTTGACAAGAAACACTCAGAGGCGAAACGAAGCAGTAAAGTCGGCCTCTTACTCTTTATATTCGAGTTTTGCTACAACATGATGTTCTTCAGTAGAGGCCAACACGCCCTAGAAAAACTAATTGTGGAACGTAAACGCGATAGCAAAGCAACGAGAACACAAATGAAAGAGATTGGATGAGACTATGTTGGTTGTTTTGGTCACGATTGCTGACTCAGCGCTGGTTTAATTAATGAATGTCGCTCGGTTTGATTGAAACAGATGCAGCACCTGGCTCATTTTTGATTAGAAACTGCTTTTTTGACTTCACGTTAAAATAAAAAATTGCCTCAATTTGATTCCAGCTGTTTTAGAAATTAAAGATAGTTATGCGCAGTTTACGCTCCCTTCAAATTTAGCCCAGTTTCGTTTTCTGCATTTGGCTCTTTAAAACAAAAAACAGAAATACGCCGCATATCATCTGTCTACATGAACCAGTAAGAATGTGTATCCACGCACTTTAATGCGAAGCATTTTTATGAGAAGGAGCGAAGGAAGGCAGCATTGGAGCTAGTTTGTCGGTCAGTTTGTAGGTTTAAAAACAAACTTTTCGCGAGTGGAAACCCCGAAAGGAAAAAGCATTCAGGGGCACTTGCCCTATAAGGAAAAGGGAAGCAAGCGAAGCTTGGAGTGTGCACCCCTGACGTCCTTTCTTTCTTTTAGGGGCAAAGCTCCTTAAGGCGGCACCCGTTCGTCCCTCGTAGTCGTAGTCGTAGTCCGTAACCAGTCTTACGCTTTGACCTCCAAGGTGGTGCCGGTGGGAGATTTTTCCTGTGCGTTGTTGAACAATAAAAAATTCGCAGCGGTAGCTAAAAGCCGACTTCTTCTGTCTCTCATTCCCATTAGCAGCCATTCTTTACCTCCAAGGTAGTGCCTGGTGAGATTTCTCCTGTGCGTGATTAATCAATAACAATTTTGTTCAAAACGCTGTTGATTGATGAAATAAACCAACGAAAGACGCCAGATGTTTTGTAAAAGCAAAACGGAAGAACGCCAGATGTTTCTAAAGCAAGAGGAAAAGACGCCAGCTGCTTAACGAAAGACGCCAGATGTTTTCTAAAGCAATGGTTTTCTAAACAATGAAAATTCACAGCGTATATGTAAAATTAAAGTGAGCTGCAAGTCGTCATAACTCATCGAACCTTTAGTATAAACGCGCCCTATCTCACGTCGGTGATGATGTACTGGGCAGAATTCACGGAAGATTCACGGTTTACCGATGAACCTCCGCAGCTTCGCCCACTCATCATCATTCACTCCGTGGATATGCTGTGATTTTCTTTCTTTCTTTCTTTCTTTCTTTCATTCTTTCTTTCTTTCTTTCTTTCTTTCTTTTTCTATCTATCTATCTATCTATCTATCTATCTATCTATCTATCTATCTATCTATCTATCTATCTATCTATCTATCTATCTATCTATCTATCTATCTATCTATCTGTCTGTCTGTCTGTCTGTCTGTCTGTCTGTCTATCTATCTATCTATCTATCTATCTATCTATCTATCTATCTATCTATCTATCTATCTATCTATCTATCTATCTATCTATCTATCTATCTATCTATCTATCTATCTATCTATCTATCTATCTATCTATCTTTTCCATCTTTCTTTCTTTTCCACCTTTCTTTTCTATCTTTGCTTCTTTCTTTGTTTTCCATCTTTTCTTATTTTCTATCTTTCTTTGCTTCTTTCTTTCTTTGTTTTCATTCTTTCCTTCTTTCTATCTTTCTTTGCTTCTTTCTTTCTTTGTTTTCATTCTTTCCTTCTTTCTATCTTTCTTTCTTTCTTTCCTATCTCTCTTTCCATCCTTCTTTCTTTCTTTCTTTCTTTCTTTTCTATCTCTCTTTCCTTCTTTCTTTTCCATCTTTTCTTCTATTCTATCTTTCTTTGCTTCTTTCTTTCATTGTTTTCAATCTTTCCTTCTTTCTTTCTTTCTATCTTTCTTTCTTTCCTATCTCTCTTTCCATCCTTCTTTCTTTCTTTTCTATCTCTCTTTCCTTCTTTCTTTTCTATCTTTCCGTCTTTCCTTTCTTTCTTCCTTCCTTTCTTTTCTATCTTTCTTTCTTTCCTACTATATTTCTTCCTTCTTTCTTTCTTTTCTAGCTTTCTTTCTGTCACGTTACGAAACTTTCTCTCCTAACAATGCTTGGTGTAAACCGCTGTTGTTACAGGTGGGAGGACCTCGTCAGACGCTAATGACTTTTGTCCTCTAAGTGTCATTTTGTACACTTGAATAAAAATCAGCTCAACTTAAATCAACCGTTTCCTTCCTCCATACCGGGAATCGGACCTTCGTCGACGTACTTAGCAGCGCAACACTTCAATTGCGGCAGGCAACAACGACGACCATGCGCTCATACCCAGGCAACAATACGGCAGCGTGAAATGAGAAGTTACCTCGATCAAAGATCAAATTGCCATGGCAGAAACGTCTGATCGCCGAAAAACCCACGACCAAGAGAACATCAATCATTGGAAAACAACGCATACAAATGCAAAATACGAGTGATGCAAAAAAAAAACAACGGGTGATGGCATCATAGGTCGCCAAGGCTTTTACGTCATCACATGACATCTTCGCTTGGTCAGAGGCGGGTCCATCCCGAAGGCACTGCAAAACCATGTGAGGTCGAGAAGCCTTCCAGTGCATCAGATCCAGGAACGTTGGGTGCGGAAAGGTTTCGGGGTGTGTAGGGTGGGGGAAGTGGAGGGGATCAGTACAATCTACTGAGAAGATGGCTTTCGCCTTCGAGTCGTCTTAGGTCAATGCATAAGGAACCGTAAGTGTGAATACTAATTTCTTTATTCGCTCACCCCTTCGTTTGCAATACCTGTCCGCGTAACGTCCTTCCCTTTCCTCCTCTTACGAGGCTCCTACTTTCCCCCTGGTCACGCAACCTGTTTTAGCGAACGCCAACGCCGACGGCACCGGTTCAGGGTCCGCAAAGACTGCTTCGCTGTAAAAAAAGAAAGAAAAAGAAATGCAACTGCACTACTGCGAAACCTGAGGAAGTGGTAGCACGGGTACCCAGCGATTCCCGCTCGTAAGGTTCCCACTGCTCCCTTTACCAAACCGTCGATGACGTCAACGTTTGAAGTAAGCATGTATGGTTTTCCCGGCGCGAGTAGAATCTCGTTAGGGTGATTCGAAAACTCGGTGTGCGACATGCGCGCTACTTTTTGCTGCGCTTTATCGACTTCCTGCTTGTTACGAGAGTTCAGATACGTGTCGTATGCGGCGAGTTCCGTCTGGTTCTTCAGATGTGGCGCCGCAGAAGTTCCGGTGAGAGGTGCAATACTGCGCGGGGCACGCGTGGCGAGGCGGTGGCGTCCTCTCTTGCGCGGTGAGGGAGTCCGCCGCATGCTTCCGAAGCGTTTTTAGCAATTTTAAGTTACTGATTGCGATTACTTCTTGGTTATGTCTGTTAATTATATTATTTTAGCCTTCGATATTTTAACTTAACGCGCTTTTGAGCACTCCTAGCCTTGTTTTATGTCTATATTGACCACTTGATTTTGAGCGTGACCACGCCACATGAGATCTATGGATACACGACAGGCCGGGCCTTTAAAGGGCTATGCACTTAGAAGTAAAGCGACCTTAGTGCAAGGCTTAGTGGTCTGAGGGGGGCAGTCGCACTAACTGCGTTGGTAAATTTTTGATTTAGCTGTGAGCCATCTCCTTTTTCTTCTCAATCAATGTATTGATCTTTGCCCTCCACCTGCCGAAAGCTTTCTGCGCCTAACGCTGTTTTGCACTGCCTCCAGGATAAGCACTGCGAGTGGTTTGGACGTCACCTGATTTTGTACTGCCTCCGCGATCGGCTCACCTTTGAACACCCGATGATTTCGTGTGATGACATGACGTCAAGGCGACGTTAGCAAGCCGTAATCTCTGATCACGTGACTTTTTTCATCGTTCGTGTTGACGTAACCGCCGTCGGCCACTGTTCATTTTGACGAGTGATCGAAGGCTTTCGCCTTAAAATATAACTCATAGCTTGGACCCCAACCATCATTTTCGTATCAGTTCACCGCAACATATCTCGGAGGCCGCCTAGAAAGAAGCGCGTTGTTGAGATCTGCTTGACCCGGTGCGCGCGACGATCCGTGCTGCTCACATTCTTTGAATGAACTCAACAGATTAATTTTCCTTATTTGTTTCGAGAGCTAACTTGCCCTTATCTTAAAGGGACACTAAAGAGAAACAATGAATCGGCTTAGATCGATAGCTTGTGCTCTGAGAACTCTAATGTCGTTCGTTAACTTTGCCATCATATGTTTATTAATAGATGAGAAAATTAAGTAAGAAGTTTCATTTTTAAATTTCGCGCCGAAATCTCCCCTCCTAACGTCACGGATTTTAATGCGTATTTATCGTATTTTGACGCCATTGGCTCAACAAAATTACCCCAAATTTGGTATGTTAAGTCTATGGCCCGCTCAGAGGACAAAGTACTTCATTTTTACCGATTAGGAACTACGTCGTCTCTAGTAGGCACCGTCAAAACATCTGACGTAACGGCGAATGGTGCGGAAATTTCAAGGTGGCGTTGCCACCCACATTTTGTTTTTGCGCGTTTTCTCGTTTACCAAGCGTTTTCTCGCAACAAGCGTGGTGTTTTGGTATGGTTAAAGAGTACTTTACATATATGAGAAAAATCGTTTTGCTCTTTAGCGTCCCTTTAAGTAAAGCTTTGCTCCGATATCATATATGCCCAGAATACGCGAAATGGGTTTCTATTTTTAAGAAGATCTTTGTGGATATTCGGAAAAGCAGACGTAAGTCCTCGATCGAATACGCTTGGAGGGGAACCAGGAGTGTGTGCTAGTGCGTTTAGTAATGTGTTCGGCGTATTGGAGCGCCATTACTCCCTACGGGAGGGCGGTTGAACGTACGTGAGCGATCGAACGCTCCCAACGCCCGTAATACACAATATTACGGATTTCGTCTAATGTCAGTTTCTCAGCAGCGGCAGTCAACCTTGATATGCTGCGCAGCCTGCCTAGTTTCTCTAGCAAAGCGCTCAACGTACGCCTAAGTGTTTCTTTAATACGCGAGAGTACGTCGGCTTAACTACAAGAGGAACAAAACTTCGGACTCTACGCGTCGAACATTTTATTTTAGTAATTTCAAAGAAAGCTCCACTTCTGTCTAGTCGCGGAAAAGCGAGCATGGTTCAGGTCAATCTGGACCGATGTGACTCGAGCTCGCGAAATGCTCACACCAGTGTGTCGAAACGGAACGAAAACCGAAAACGAAAAACGAAAAAAAAAAAACGATATTTTTGACCGGAACGAAAACGTAACCGAAACTTTATCTATTCTTTTGTTCCATAGTGAAACCGAAATTTTTTCAATCGTTTTTCGGTTCACGAGAAAACTTCGCAATCCGGAACAAGTCTGAGCTCATACAATGTGAGCATATCTCTGGGTACAGTATTAGCGCGTACCTCAGGCAGGAATTCCAAAGCAAAGATATGTTGAAATAGTGCAAAAAAAAAAAAGAAACGAAAACAGTGGCAACCAGATATGCGCGCCTGTCACGCAGGCCAAAATGGAGAGGGCATTGTCGGCGCTGAAGCTGATTCTGGCGCCATAGTTGTCTGCCGCCGCCGGTGTCCGTGACCGCTATCGCGTGAAATGAGAAAAAATTAAATGAGAAAAAATTAAATGAGAAACAAAGTTCTGGGATCGTGTGGGATTCTAACCCGCGCCCTCTGCGTGACAGTCGGGTCTTCCACCACAGTGCCACGCTGGTGCTTGTAACTGCTTCGAAAAAATAATACTCTATACAGGCGTCATGTCAGCCGAGGAATCGTGCTAACATATGTAATGTACGTAGCGTGGCAAAAGAGCAAAATAACCTGTAATCACACAATGCTAATAGCGCAAGAGTGTGTGGTTTACTGCTTAGTTCCAACCAATGTTGCGGAGTTGCCACTCCAGAATTGAAGTGACTCCCTGAATCATTCCGCATTTTCGTGACCCCGGAATGGAATGGGGGCAACGCTTGGAGGATTGGAATGGGAATCGAATTACGTCTTTTTCCTAGAATGGAGTATGTTTTCGTCTACGTGCTGTTTTTTAAACTTCAAACACTAGTAATTCAGAGCCTCGAATTCAACAATAAATTCGTATTTTTAAAATGGCTTAGCTGATTACAAGCACAGTACATTTATAAGCAACGCGCCTACTAGAAACATAGGCATAAGTTAGTGTACAAACAAATGCATTATCCCAGCAGATACTGAATGAAGAAACAAATTACCCCTGCGCGTTAATTGGTCCCCATTGATACCCCCACACGAAAGTGGTGAATACTCTATGCACAGCCTGAGACATTGCATATCTGCGCACGGGCTAACACAGAAAGTTCTCCTTACCCCATGCATGCTTGCGAGGCGCGCTTGACAAGCGTGAGTGCTGACCAGCAGTGCGGCCCAGTGTTCCGTATTCGATGCAAAGGCACAAGGTGCCCGAGCGGTGCACTGTTCCAACTACTAATACTAACAGATCCAGAGGGTTTTATTCCCCATTAACCAAATCTTAGCTTTCTGCATATTCACGACTGCTCCAGACGCGTGGCAAAACTGCCTAGTCTTCTTGAATGCTACTTTTGTCAGCATAAAAATACGCTGTGTCGTCATTTTAGCATTAACGCATTTAAGCTTAAACAATATTTAAGCATTTAAGCTTAAACAAGATGCTGACCATGCAAATACAATAGGTAGCGGGAGAATTGCCCCTATGGGAATTAGTAGGGTGGTTGTACTGCACGAGATGTGTCACCATGCTACTATCACTCTACCTTGGTAATGCGTTTTGCGTACTTTTGTAGTTCTTAATGCATTTGATGGCAGCAGCTTTATCGGGCGTTCATTAACTCGATAAAACTATCAAGATGCCTTTCCTACGTTGAGTATACTACAGGATTGGAATTGAACTGCCCAGCCATTTGCGGAGTGGGAATGGGCTAAGTTTTTTCAATCCGAGGAATTGAACGAAACGAAATTGCGGCAAGTTCTAATTCCCCGGAATGGAATTGGAATGGAATGGAGGCGCCCATTCCGTAACACTGCTTCCCACCCACTGCAAAGTGCTCAGCCATAATACCTCCTCATCATCAGCCACAGCACAAAGTGGACATATTGCCTTAGAGATGTGTAGCGGGTACCACGATTCTTCGAAGAATGACGAAAAATGGCACAGTGGGAACTTCGCTACGATGATTTACGACGTAGTGGGTACCTTGCATGTGTACTTGTATTAGTTGCGCCAAGAGACTCTGCAACGGGCTCTACAAAGTCCGCTCTTCCAGCTGTCGCTGTGACTGTGCTGCGCGTTCCGCGCAGGAGTGGCGATCTTTTCATCAGAACAGCGGTCTCGCACATCACAGAGTGCATTCAATGACGTGCTGCTTCTGAGATCGTGCTCACTCGCTTGACATAAAGCAGTGAGCCCACTAAAAAAATTCGTATTTGTCTTTTGAGAAAATAAATACTATGACATTGAAATCAATGCTGGTGTGTTCTAGTTAGTAGGAATTCGTGGTACAGTTACTTCCGCTCCTCTGAAGAAAGTGTTTTACCCTTGTCCCACTTTCTTAAGGAGAGGGCAAGTAACTACATCACAAATCCAATGATTTTATGATTACCTTAACTTCAAATATTTGCATAAAAAAACGTTACGAACCGTTACAGAACATTTTTTTACGTTCCGGAACAGTAACGGAACGGAACTTTTTGCGGTGGAACGAAACTAAAACCAAAACGAAAAACATTTTGTTCCGACAACCTGGTTCACACAATGGTCTCAAGGATTGGTCAGCGCGCAATAATAATAAGAATATCCGGGGTTTTCAGGTCCCAAAACCACGGTATGATTATGAGAAACGGCGTAGTGGAGGGCTCCGGAAATTTCGACCATCTGGTGTTCTCTAACGTGCGTACGCTGCAGCTTCCCATCCATGGAGCTTTTGACAAGTCGCACGATCCCATATGTATTTGCCTAAGACGACTCGAAGTCTTCTTTTAGGGGCCAAGCACCATAAGGCCGAGGCTTGTCCGTCCGTTTGGCGTCCGTGCGCACGCCACAGCACAGTGTAAAATCGAAACATCAGGTTTAACAACACACTAATATCAATCATAACTGTGCCAAAACAATATAAAACACCTACAAGCACAAACCCTTTATACTAGTCGGCGACTTCAACGTGCACATTATGGAGCTTGGGGCCTAGCTTTGTCGTCGACACTGACTGTCCGCTGTCACGGTATATAGAAAACCGTTCCTATAATCCAAACATATATGTGTGTATGTGAACAAAAAAGGTTTACAGTAGATGAATACCAGTCATAACTGTGACGGAACCATATAAAACACATACAAGCTCAAACCCTTTATGCTAGTCGGCGACTTCAACGTAGACAACATGGACCTTAGGACCTAGCTTTGTCGTCGACTATTTATGTCCCTTTATGTCACTTTATGTCACTCACTTTATATTATACGAGGCAACGCTCGGGTAACGTACGGTCACTCACCCATACGATACCCATAGCTTCGCCCACTCGTCATGGTTCACTTCGTGGACATGCGTTGATTTTTCTTATTTTTCTTCTCAGCTAAATGCACTGATCCGCCCTCACCCCCAAAAGCTTTCTGAACCCAACGTTGTTGCGTATTGCCTCAGGGATCGGAGGTATTGGAAGCTTTCTGCACCTCTCGTAGTTTAGCAGTGCCTGCGGGATGGGCCCAGCGTTAACCAAGCGACGGTGTCATGTCATGACGTCATCATGCGACGTCACGTTGTGTGACATCATGGTGACATCGTAGTGACGTACGTCACAAATTTTGTCGAACTGTGGCGTCACGATGATGTGATGTGGTGCAAACAATGCACCACGTGCAAGCAGCGTCCCTGTTACTTGGACTGCGTCGCACTTCATAGAACGACACCCCCCCCCAACCCACCCCAAATGATCATAGTTCATACAGTGTCCTACCCTACGGCGTCCTACGTAACCAACTAGCTCGCCTTTATGTTTTGCTTCATATGGAGGTTTTGACACGGAAAACCGCAGAAATTAATATATTTTTAAGGCTAAATTGTTAAATGCCTCATCAAACGCAAAAATTTACCGTTGGCGGCGTCGGCATCCAGCGGCGCCGGGGACGAGTGATGCAAAAGATGATCGTCATTTGATGACATCACGATATGATGCCGCCATGATGCCGCAGGTCACCAAAATTTGTGACGTCATTACAACGCCATCATTAAGTCACTGTGGCATAATGGGACGTAACATCACATCATGACGTGATCACATGACATCGTAGCTTGGTCCAAGGTGGGCCGAACTTCGAGGCAATGCAAAACCCTGGTGAGGTGCCTCCGATCTTGGAGGCAGTGCAAAATCACGTTAGGTGCAGAGATCTTTTGGAGGGCGGCGGGGCGGTACCCATACATCGACTGAGAAGCAAAAGATGGCTTCGAGCTTCGAGTCGTCCTCAGGCGAATTCATAAGGCACCCTCCGAGATGTTGAATATTGTCTTCAGGCTGCAGTGGACTTCCGTGCCTCGAACACACGAGAAGTCCGCGCACTGATTTCTGAACACATGCAGCCATTTTCACTGGTAGCAGCGTCGGAATGGAGGGGAAGCATCGCGATTTCGTGCACTGACACCTACAGTGCATCAATCGAATGCGAATCTATTTTCATACAACCCTGCGTAAATACGCTCTCTGTTCGGTTCCAAACCAGAAGAGCACCGCCGAGGTAATGATGAAATAGTTAGCTCTCAGGAAAGGGTGACCCGAAGGCTTCACCCTAGATCGGACTGCATAATGCGGTGCAGTGCAATGCGGGTTGCCGGCTTCAACGAAGCGTGAATTAACGCTGAAGCCAAAGTGTCGCCAGTTCGTGGCGAGGTGTCTACAACTTGATAATCAACTAAACTGAAGCACGTGCTTGAGTTAATGCTCATTCATGACATGAGCGCCCGTTCAAGTGGCAGCGGTACGAATGCTTTCTTCTTTTACGAAGCGGTAAGATTCAGTGACGCCATCACAATTTATTGGAGGAGGCTTCCCGAGTGTCGTTTCGTCTTGAACCCGCCGTTGTAGGATAGCAGGTGAGGTGTCGAGCTGCTAGGCTCCAGGTCGCGGGTTCGATTCCAGGAGGAGGCGCTCTTCCATGGGGGCGAAATGAAAAAAAATAATTAAAAAATAAAGGGACCGGTGGGCTTAGATTTAGGGGCATTTTAAAGAACCCCGGGTGGTCGAAATTACTTCGCAGTCCCTCACTACAGCATGCCTCATTGTCACATCGTGTTTGCGCCATGTAAAACGCTAGGACTTATCATTATTACTGTAGTGTCACATCATATACCGTCACTTTTTATCGTTTATCGTTTGAAGTCTCTTAACTTAATCAGGTGTTTATTTCCGAGCCTTAATATTATGACGCGACTAAACGTAACCTTCATTTCATTCTTTTACATCGAGGACTCGAGCTTAACCTACACAAATATCACTTTGTACTAAAAATAGAAAATACTTGGCATTATGATTCGATGTGTTCGCAGGTGCTGTTGCTTTTTTTTCTGAAATATTCTCTTTCAGTTCAATTCGATAAATTTCACTTTTCATAAACTCTTACCCTTTCATCTTGTAATACAAAAAAATCAATACGTATTATTTGAAACCGTAGTTCTTTGCGAAGTAATTTTATCGACTCACATACATTGCAGTTAGGTTTATTCTGTTTAACTGAACCTTCGTCTTAAGAAGTTGCTCGAACAGTAATGCCGTCTGCGGGATTTATAGCTAACTTAATTCCTTGCGCCATCGCCTTAATATACTTTGGCCCATGGCCATCACAAGTCCATTACAAGGTAATAAACACCCCAGTGACGCTTCTTCGAAGATACTGACATGTCTGACG
The DNA here is from genome assembly GCF_013339695.2 of Rhipicephalus sanguineus. NCBI lineage: Eukaryota > Metazoa > Arthropoda > Arachnida > Ixodida > Ixodidae > Rhipicephalus > Rhipicephalus sanguineus. The sequence continues at coordinate 124,828,009 of NC_051182.1, forward strand.
AACATAGACCAGCAAACTCACTCATGAGTCGACTTACACAGACTCAGATCGAGCCGTGATTCTGAGCCTGAGTCAGTCTGATCAGTAATACTTTGCTGAGCTTGAGTCCGAGTGAGTGCGGTTTATATAAATTTTTAGTGATACTTAGTCCAAGTGAGTCTGGCTGAGGAAATTTTGGTGAGTCTGAGTCCGAGCGAGCACTAAGCGCGACATATATGTCTTGGGTGAGTCTGAGTGAGTTCCACATTTTTTTTGCCGACCTATGGTGATGAGTATTGACTGAAAAACATCCTCAGGGGGCACACGCGTACTTGATGAGCCAAACATTGACGCGCTCTCTTGGGACGAGAGGTTTGGAAATGTAGCTCAACCAACTCTAAACTTCATAATTTTGATTGATTGATTGATTGATTGATTGATTGATTGATTGATTGATTGATTGATTGATTGATTGATTGATTGATTGATTGATTTCTTTCTTTCAGGTCTTTCAGGTATTTCTTTCTGAGTCTTGGATGGCAAGGCTAAAGGCAGAACATTGTCTGCCTGACTGAGGCCTTGTCACCCATACATTGCTCCGACACTGAGGCAGCATAGAACACAAGGGTAGACAAAGTTTCTTGCAAAAGAGTAACAATCACAAATGTGTTACATGTAAATGAAAATGAAAATGTTATTCCTACTAAGGACCAGAGGGAAAGGGTAGCCGCTACCACGAAACGGCAACGCCACCGTTCTTATTTTACCTTAATATTTCCTTTTTACTTTAGTACAAAGGAATGAAGGGACAGCAGCTTTATGGTCTGCTTAAGGTCAGCGTAAGGTAAGCTCACGGTAGGTGTGATACCTAGAGCTGAGTGTGGGATGTCAGGAGGACCTCTTCATTCAATAGTTAAGGAGGAAGGACATCCAAACAAACATCGGAATGTATCCCCCCCCCCCCCCCCACCAGCCTCTGAATCTGCCCGTGATTCTACATTGCGATTTGTTGTTGCCCTTTCATTTGTCCGTAAGTGCACTCTGTTGCTCTGCATCTTTGCCTCTTATTTCCTTATACTCATCCCTAAACTCCCATTGCAGGCAGTCGCGTAGGCAGAAATTTTTCGGGGGGGGGGGGGCACCTCCTTGATCCGACGTGGGGTCTGGCCAGATAAGTGTGGTCAAGTGTCATCTTGTGCTCGGTATCTCATGGAGAAGAAAAATTCGGGGGGGGGGGGGGGCACGGCCCGGTGCCCCGGTGTGCTACCCCTTGGCTACGCCACCTATCGCAGGGTAGCAAAATGGCTATCTGTTCGTGTTAATGCTTCTCCTTTGGTTCATCTCTATGTTACTACTATGATGTTTTTTTTTGTAGTCTGATGTTTTCACTTTTCTTTAATTCTTCTTTGATATCTGGATCGCCTTTGCTTGCATTACAGCAAAGTAAGGGATATAGATCTGTACATAAATTTGCTATACTATTCTAACGCACAAAGCGCTGTAAAATTCATCATTTGACTATAAACATACAATATCTCACGGAAGAGCATTCCGGTCGCTTGTGGTTCGAAGAAAAAAAAATAATATCGCAAGACAACACCTCTAACAGGAAGTTCACGAAGTTTCAAACGCTGGTCCCTTTTGCGTGAGATGTGCGATGGTCGCTTAATATGACTTTCTCTTTTAATGCCTGCTTTATAATAATATATACTGTTGAAAACGTTCAGCAAAGGCTCTTTCGTCTGTCCCTCGTATTCTGCCATCGAAGTGTATGTTGGCTTTGAGTGACGATAATTGTCATAGCTTCCCAACACAAATCGCACCGCCCTGTCCTGTATATTCTTTTTCAAGGAAGCCAGCTAGTTCACAAGTATAAGGGTGCCGACAAACACACACGTGCACACGTGCACAAGTGCTGAACTTAACCATTCTCTCAGTTTACTAGGTAACTAGCCATAATTTCGACATAGTCCTGAAGCCCAGCTTACATGAGCGTACATGCTTACATTGGCTCACAGGAAATGAGCTTATATAGACTTGCATGGGCTCACAGGAAACAAAATATGCTTCGACAATCCTGATAGGCTGTGGCGAGCTGGAAGCCTTGAGCCACGCTGCACGCTTTTTTTTCTCCGAGACGAAAGATGAAGAGAGAGAGAGAGTGTTTCATTTCGCGGTATTCTCGAGCGGCGGTAGCCGTGTCGGCAACGGCGAAACCAACCTAGATACTCACGCCTCGGTGTCGGCAATCAATGACGCTTCGAGAGCGCGGCGCGGCGGTGGGGCCGGGTCGTCTGTAGCGCCAGAAGAAACAAAATAGGCTTCGCCAAACCGTCGCCATCGCGCGCGAGAGAGCAGTAAAAACAGGTCGTTCCGATGAATGCTAGCAGCAGCAACAGCCGTAGCAGCCGGCTTGAAAAGAAGGGGACACCCGGAAAAAAGGAAAGCAAAAATTAAGACTCTGCGCAAAAGGGAAGAGAAAGCGGAACGCGTAGCAGCCGACGCGGTTGTATAGCAGACGACGACGTGACTGCTGCAGCAGACGACACGAATGGTGTCGTCGTTAGCGATGCTAACCCTAACGACCGCTAGGAGGAGACCAGAGAGAGCGCTTATAACTTGCCAGACTCAATGAGCCAGGTCTCAGGTAGCTAAGTAAGCCCGGACAAAAAAGAAGACTATTAAAACTTGATCTCGTCTTTGAAAAGCGCTGTATGCGCTGGATTTGCGGTCTTTTTCTTTTTAGCTCGATTGCGACAGGCTGCTTATTTCAGTTCTTTCAGCCGCTCTATAGTTTCCCATTTCTTACTCGTTTGATGTCGGCAACTGTACCGACGCTTTCGAGATGCGAAGAAACGACGCGCGAGAGAAGCGAAAAGGACTGGTTTTCTTCAGAGTTATGTGTTGCGGTAAAATTGCTGATCGATTCCCAATTTAGTGCGAGCAACTCGGTGTTTTTTAAGGGCTGTCATTTCCAGCAGGCAGCCGCCGAATGCTTTGGAAAGCCGAAGTTCGTTTGTGTGAGTGAGTGAGTGAGTGAGTGAGTGAGTGAGTGAGTGAGTGAGTGAGTGAGTGAGTGAGTGAGTGAGTGAGTGAGTGAGTGAGTGAGTGAGTGAGTGAAGTGAGTGAAGTGAGTGAGTGAGTGAGTGAGTGAGTGAGTGAGTGAGTGAGTGAGTGAGTGAGTGAGTGAGTGAGTGAGTGAGTGAGTGAGTGAGTGAGTGAGTGAGTGAGTGAGTGAGTGAGTGAGTGAGTGAGTGAGCGTGTGCGCGTGTGTGCGTGTGCGTGATCTTGCCATTGCGAGTTCTACATTTTGACATTTGTTCATCGCAGGTTACATCAATACCCGAATGCAACGCTCAAGCGGCGGGATTACTACGCTATCGGAGAGAACGTAAAAAAAACTAAGTGGGACCATGGCATCTGCCAAAGCGTCAATCTGTTCGGAGTGAGTTATTGTGCCTTTAAGAGTCCTTTCGGGGATATTGCATATGGGGCCACGATACTCGAATATATTGCTATGTATCACTTAAGCTTGTTATTACGTGAAATTACGCAATAAATAAACGTGATCAGACACAGTAAACTGAGGAGTAAAGTAAAATACAAATATTTTTATCGAAACAACGTAGTTAACGGTTAACTGAGCATAAAGAGCAAACACAAGTGCTGTAAACTGATCCGTATTAAAATACAAATAAGCTTGTTTGAACAACATTAAAACAGAAAGGGTAACAAGTTACAAAAGAGTATATTATATTATGGGACCGGGGCGAACTATCGTTATTGCAATACAGGGTCTATTGCGATAGCTTTGTGCGATTAGAAGAATGCTTGACGATATGGAGTCCTATGTACCCTACCAGGGAAGAGCTCTCCCTAATGAAGATCAGTAACGTACATCAGCGTTTAACTGTATAAGCACTCTCTGTATATACTCTCTAATAGAGAGTTTGAGAATTGGGGCCCCAAGGAGCTTGGGGACCCAAGAAATTTGCGAGCCACCAGGGCGCATGCGCAGAGCCCAAGCCACTCTTGGGCTCTTGCACTCGCGTTCACCCAAGACCCAAAAATCGAAAACTAGCCTGGGTGCCCAAGGCTGCTGGGTCGCCAGCCAGACGACGCAGACACGGCGCGGGCCACGATGCACTATGGCCCGCGACTAGCATAATTTTAATTTCGCCTCGTGCGGCGCTCCATACCTTTGACCCAACGCAGCCTATGTTCGGCCCAGCTCTCAAACTCTGCTGATCCTCCGAACGCAAGAGCAGGCTGGCCAACGCAGCTTGGGGACCCAGCGGCTGGGGTCCCCAATTCTCAAACTCTCTAATATCACTGTACGCCTCTGCGTTGCTTCGAAGGGCTTAGGACATCATTTGCACACTACTATCGGAGAGCAGTATGCCGTGTCGGCACCATTGGATGTTCAGAACTGTGAAGTTCACGCCATATCATTAAGAGCAGGCTACCTTGATATGTTCAACCACCTCCACAGTTTCACTAGGAAACTGCAAAGCGCTTGCCATAGTATACCTTCAATACCCGAGGAAACGTCGAGTTAATGACAAGCAATGCAAGGCACATGACTCGTTGCGTTGACCCTATTTCCTAATTTCAGACAAAGATCACTTCGCCGTCAAGCGAAATTCAGACATAATTTCAGACAAAAATCGCCGTCAAGCGAGCGTGGATGAGGCCCGTCTGGACCAAACCGACACGAGCTCGCGAAATGTTAACAAGGAGGATAATTCATGTCAACGCAATGCTTTCGAGATCGGTTGCCTTGATCAACGCTTCCTCTGATCCGCCTTTGGCATTTTCCTCTGCTGCCCTCTGTCGGCTTGGTGGGGCATTTGTAGGGACCGGGCGTGGCCTCCGCGATTAGCTCCGGCAACGCACCTTTGTTCAGGCAGTTCCATTCACGAGGGAAGAGCGTAATCAGAGAAATCAGTGTGATAACCAGGAGAGCGTCTCTGATTGGACACAGAACTTGGGCTAATGTCGCCATCCAGCGGCATGTCCGAGTTAAAACAAAAAAAAAAAAGAAATCGCACCATGGCCTGGCTAGAGGAGAAGGCGACACACATCCTGTCTCTCCTCTTGTCTAGCCCGACCATGATTTCTTACGGGACGAGCGTATGCGCAAACCTTGGGCTGAGGTCGCCACCTCGCGGTGTGTTAAGGCGTCGACAAAATTACACTGCGCCTCTTTGAAACGCGCCGAATGGTACGACCGCAACAACGGCGCGTTGCCAGAGGTGATCGTGGACGCCACGGGCCGGGACGCCTGATATCGGCATAACGAGAACCACCGAGATCCAGAGGCGTTTCGCGATTTTTCCGTTAGGTGAAGTGTGCATGCGCCGTGGCATCGTGAAAAAGGCGGATCACATGTCTGGAACGTCGCTCTGTCTTTTTTAGAGAGCCTCCTGCCGTAGCCGATCGCAGAGGCCACGCGCCTCCTGTCGCGTGTTGTGACCAGGCGCCGTGGAAGAGCACTCGCCACCACACCCCTTAGTCACGTGACATGACGTTGTAAGGGTTGTAAGCTGGTCGGAGGCCGCTGCGAGAGCTGTGTGCTGAGTGCAGGGGAACGCCGCGTGAGGCACTGGCGACTGTACCGAAAAAAAAGGAGAGAACAAGCGAGGGAAGAGCAGCCCGTTCGCGGCTGTCGTTCCAGGCTTTGAATTATAGAAGGCGTTGCCTCGATCGCCGCTACGATTTCCGCCTAGTGGTGGCTTGCTTTTACGACATTTTAAGTCAACTGTTTGCACAAAGCTGGGTTTTCCTTGTCTGTTCTTCCATTGTGGTGCACCGACGAAGTGATCTTCAGCCGCTGACAAGTTAAAGTTTTTCAGCGACTAACTAAGGAGCAATGTTTATGTGAGCCCTTACGCCGAATGTGTTTCAAGATGCAATTCAGATTTAATTCTTAAAATGCTACTACTGCAGTGCGAAAGCTGAAATGAAATGATGTGCGGGTGTATCATGCGAATGTGATGTACGTTCAGGCCCGTAGCCAGAGGGGGTGCCCTAGGGGCACCCCCTCTGGCTACGGGCCTGAACCTCCCCGCTCGAAATTTTGATTGAGGGGCGTGTCATCGAAAAAAAAAGTTGATAACAGGTGTTTTTCTCAAATGTTCAAAGCCTTCAGCAAGTCCCCCCCCCCCTTGAAAAAAAAATTGCTGGCTGCAGGCGTCTGTACGTTAATGTATGACTTTCTGTGTAGGCAAACAACTAATTATGTGTTTTATTAATTTGGTGGTTTCGTCAAAGTGTCTGACAATGTTGTGTTTATAATGACGGTTTATCAAAGTCTACGACAATGTAAGCAATATGCCTCTGTCTTTGCTGATGCATTTGCAAATATAGGGGCGCAGGCCTTCCTCAAGCCATCCTCGGATGGCTCTTTCCTTCGACTCCCATCACATGTGTTGTGATGAACAAATAAATAAAAAATCAAATCAAATAAAAAATGTCGGCAGATCCCACGCCTTGTGGGAATCGGTTTTATGAGAAGCAGTCAGTGAGTAGTTGTCTATGCTGCATTTTTGGCTTTGAGCCAAGCGTTACAAGGTGGATCGACGTGTTTTGTAAGTGTAGGAGATGTGTGCACATCGTAACCTTACCAGGCGCACTGACTACACTGGCGTTCCAAGGGTAACTTATAGACTGACGTAATGTCAGCACCCACAGCCCAGACGTCAGTATTTCGAAACGAAGCGCACGTTACGCTGCGATGATGGGAATGTCATACCCAACTTTCGTTAGCGTATTTTTCCGGGGTCGGGCAACGCTTGAATATAGCTTGCTGAATCACAGGAATACAAATGTAATTTTATTGCCTTGTTATAAAATTCGACAGCCAGCACCACAACTAGATTAGACGTTGCACCGACATTACACCTGCGTAGGGTGTTGTTCCGATGTAATTTCTAGACCAGGCGTGGCTCAGTGGTGGAATACCTGACTGCCACGCAGAATGCTTGGGTTCGATTCCTGCTGGGATCCTGATTTTTATTCTTGGCATTCGTTAGGTCAACGCTACTGATGTCGGGTTCTGTTAACGCCCACGCATTTAAATTACCGATGAGTGTTCTCGCTTTTCCTGGGTAGATATAAACTGTCAATCACCTGTGGCACATACCCGTACAACGTGGCCCGTGGTATACGGGTATGTGCGACACGTGTGTGGAGGAAGAGGTTTGACGACGTACGCGGCAGGATTGTCACCTTATTCGTGTCATGACCAGGCAGTCATATTCGTCAAACCCTCTTACCTTCCCATGCCAGTTTTGGTCTACACCAACTCCAAGTTAAGGAGGCGATCACGAGAGCACCCATACGTAGGCGGCTAGATAGATAGATTAGATAGATAGAAACGATCAAATTGCCTTTGGTTCGTCAAGAAATGCTTCGCATTTATTGTAGTGAGAAAGTACGTAAATTATTACCACCACCATTTAAAAAATCATTCGTCACAAATATTCAAGCAATTTTCTTTTACGAAAAATGGCGCTCACATAATTAGGGGCGTAGATAGGTACTTGCTTAGATCAGTATACTATATTGAACAGAATAAAGCAGCCAATAGCAACACTGTGATTCGCTCAATATTTTTTTAAATTTAACAAAAATATATCGAAGTAGGGCAAAAGATTGAACCGTCAATCTAGTACAATTTCTTTTTTTTTTTTGCTGGTGGCCCGTTCAACATTGCTTCGGAAAGTTGCTCATTGCTTCGGAAAGTTCTAACTAGTCTTCACTATGAATTGTTAAAAAGAAAATATGTGCTTTATGTGCTTAATAAGCGTAACAGCGTGTATAAACATTAGAAATGCTTCTTTCGTACCATTAATGGTGTTCATGTGTTTCGATGTGAGCTGATGCACCTGTATCCCGCAAGCATGTATTGCACGAAGGGTTCTTGCCTGCGCCGACTAGCTAAAACTCTTTAGTAGTGCCGCGCACCTCTCAGAAAACTCACAGGGTCCCTTATGCGTTCCCCTAAGACGACTCGAAGGCGAAAGCCACCTTCTCCTTGTTTTTCTTCTGAGTCGACTTTTGGATCCTCCCGCGCACCCTCCGAAAGCTTTGCGCACCTAACAATGTGCCTCCGTTACACTGCCTCCGTGATCGGCCCACCTTTGACCAACCGCCGACGTCATGCGATGAAATCATCATGTGACGTCACGTTATGTTACATCACGATGACGCCACAAACTTCGGGGATCTGTGACATATCATGTCACAGATCTCCGAGATGACACAGATCCCATCATGTGACGTGATGATGATTTTTTTGCAACACTCGTGTTGACGCCGACGCCGCCGACGGTCGATTTTCGCGTTTGATGAGGTGTTTAAGGCTTTCGCCTTAAAAAACAGAAATTTCCTAAGGCCTCAAGCTTTTCGTCGCCGTTAATCGAGACTATAAATTTGATACGCTGACGCGGGGACGTGGTTGTTAACTATTGCTCAAGGTAACCTTCGCAGCACGAGCCTCTTAATTCGTGGATTACCCGTACCACAGTCTGACCAACTGTATACATCTGGCCGCAAATCGATTCGAGATACATAATTACTCGCAGTTGTGCCCGTGTACTTACATAACTTGATGATTTCGTGCCCTCAAGGCTGTCGTCAACCGCTGAGAAGGCAAACGGAGTTTAATAGTGGGCCGTACTGAGTTACATAATGGCTCAAACGCGTAATAACACGAGCCGGATAGCTGTAGACACCATCGCAAATTGAAACATCCGCGAAACCGTGAACACGGGGTTATACGTTATAATTAAAGTACACGCAGAAACCGATACCGCATTGCGACAAGCGTTTTAGGTTGCTAAACGTTGTGTTACTGTCTAGACGCGTTTAAAGCACCTGAGCGGGATTGCTCATACAGGTAATTGCATAGCTTGCAACGACGACTCAGCACCATGTAACGGTATATATATCCAAGCCAAGCTTATTACTAGTTAGATATCGGTAGCGGCGGCGGCGTAGTACGCGAGCAACCCTGCGAAGGGTACAAAAGTGCGGCCCTCGAATGTGCGCCGGTCAAGTGCGTGTTTCTATGCGCCGTTTTCCAATAATTGATGACGTCGCGATCGTGGCCTTGTCGGCGATCAGCCGTTTCTAGTATGGCAATCTGATCTCTTATCGAAGTGACTTGTCATTTCACGTTTTCACATTTCATTGCTGCCTGGATACGAATGCATGACCGCCGTTGTTGCTTGCAGCAACCGGAGTGCTGCGCTGCTGAGCACGTGGATGAGTGTCCAATTACCGGCATGGAGGAAGTAAACAGTCAGGAGGGAGCATTGCGCACTGCGAAGGAAAAAAAATCCGACAGATCCCACGCACTGTGGAAATCGATGTAATGCGAAGCAGCCAGCAAAGAGCTGCATACATCAGTTTGTTTATTTTTGAGCCAAATGAAATCAATCATGCCATAGCATCTAGTTCACCATATATCGCATGTCTGCCATGCACGCGGGCATGCATAATGTGGTGTATACCATGCCCATGAAACGTATATTCTGGTATATACGCTGCATGACCGGTGATTTATGTTCATCACGCACACCTGTCATGCAATACCAATTTTGGTATATATCCAGTTATCTAAACGGCCGGAAGCGCACCATAACAGTGTCATGTAAATCATACCGTACATGACATGCACAACATAAATCGCGTGTTAGAACCTGCCATTTATGTTCGTCATACAGTCACATCGCACAATACCAATTTTGGTGTATATCAAACGAGCGAAATGGCCGCGAGTCCACCATGAGCGTGGCATGTAAATCATCCCATACATGACATGCATGTCATGGTTCTCATGTTACCATTTGTCATTTACGTTCGGCATACATTCGCGTCACGCAATGCCGATTTTGGTGTATATCAAGCTAGTGAAACGTCCGCGAATGCACCATGAGCGTGGCATGTAAATCATGACATGCATGTCATGGTTTTCATGTTACCACCTATTATTCATGTTCTTGATACAGTCACATCGCGCAATATCAATTTTGGTGCATATCAATCTAGCGAAACGGCCGCGAGCGCACCATGAGCGTGCCATGTAAATCATGTCGTACATGACACGCATGTCATGATTTTCATGTTACCACCTCTAATTTACGTTCGCCATACAGTCGCGTCGTGCAATACCAATTTTGGTGTATATCGAGCCCACGAAACGACCGCGAATGCACCATGAGCGTGGCATGTAAATCATGACATACACGACATGCATGTCATGGCTTTCATGTTACCACCTGTTATTCATGTTCTTCATACAGTCACATCGCGCAATGCCAATTTTGGTGCGTATCAACCTAGCGAAACGGCCGCGAGTGCGTCATGAGCGTGGCATGTAAATCATGACGTGCATGACACGCGTGTCATGATTTTCATGTTACCACGTGTCACCTATGTTCGTCATGTCGAAATGTCTCGTCATACCAGTTTTGGTATATATGAAATTAACGGAATGGCCGCAAGAGCCCCAAGGCCGTGGAATGTAAATCATGCTGTTCATGACATGCATGTCATGATTTTCATGTTATGACCTGTCGTATATGTTCGTAATACGGTCATGTTATTCCATACCAATTTTGGTATACATCCGATTAACGAAACGGCCAGGAGAGCACAAAGTCGTAGGCGGCTAGATAGATAGATAGATAGATAGATAGATAGATAGATAGATAGATAGATAGATAGATAGATAGATAGATAGATAGATAGATAGATAGATAGATAGATAGATACGCTCAAACTCGCAGAAGTTCGCTAAGAAATGCTTCGCATTTAAAAGATAAAAGAAAGAAAGAAAGAAGGAAAGAAAGAAAGGCAGTAGGTCAGGCAGGCACACGAGGCATGCCTTTCCCCTTATTTAGTCAGATTTCTTTGGTGCTCAAGCCACTCACTGACCCACCTTTCGCGCGTCATTAATTCTCTGTCGCCCCACTCTAGCTCCTCTCGGCGCATCGCAGCCTTTCCCCCTTTCCGCCGAGCCTCGCTGCCGCCCCCTTAGTTCACGTGACCAGTGTTAAGCAACGACGTCAATGGCACAGCATCGATTGAGACAGCTTCACTGAAAAAGGAAAATAATGGTTCTAAATGTAACAAAGAAGCATTCAGTTTAAACACACAGAACACACGCTTACATTTCACAAGCTTGCCTAAGGTTGAAATACGGTTGCCTTCATCTAGTGCCGTGTGATTTATGTGGCCTTGTGCATGCAGCTATTTGTGTTCTGAAAGTCACGGATATTTTCGCCTGACATAAGCCAGTCATTCATGCGGCGCACTGTATGGCCCGTATTCTGAAACGCTCCTTACCTGAGTGAGTACAGACCTATAACTTCCAGAGCCCGTCGCTGAGTTTCGGGAGGTAGAGAGTTGTATACGAAAAGGTATTCAGTCGCCCCATCAACGCGGCAGCGTGAGAGGTTCATCGACGGAGGCATATGAATAGGACAGGCGCTTGTCCTGGTTGTATGCGTCCCTTGTTTTAATTTCCGCGCTAAGCGTATGTTCGTGTGACCAACTAGCCCGTATTTCTCCGCTGCTTTTTTACGATATTTCTTTTTCTGCATAATGCTGGTATGTATTGATGTTACAACGATGTTTAGTTGTAATTTATTTCTTTTTGCATTCACACCCACCTCCCCCTTTACGCAATGTCCACCACTAGACGTGTTAAGGTATCTTAAATAAATGAATAAATAAGTCCCTGTAGTTCTTTGCTCTGACTTCATAGCTGACATATTCATCCGAGAGTGAAGTCTACAAGGGCATCAACTGGTCTCGGCCATCATGGACACAATAGAAGCGTATCATCTTCGAGAAAGCCTACAGTGTTTCAGCGATATCAATTCCTAAAATGTGGCGAAAAGTGCATGGTGGTTTCCATTGGCTTGTGGCTTCAATGCGCAAACGAGCGTTCTGTTAGAAAAGTATATCTAGAGCGACATTTAAACAAAGCATAAGTTCAGTAGAAGATTATGGCTTGAAGATATGACAAATTCTTGAACAGGTAGTGTCACTGCAGCCATCGTTTCGACAAGCAGTCTAGTCTTGTCTTGTCGACAAGGCAGCCGAGTACCGAGCACCATAACCATAACCAAGGTGGACGGGAAGAGGGGAAGAGACAAGCTTTGTCTCTTTTTTTTTTGCGTTTAAAGGGTAGAATGTGGGGAGCATTTCGCTGAGCCATGAGTGTCCCACTTGAGCAACAGCTGAAAAGGATAGTTTCACGGTGATCAGAATAACGTTAGAAATTCCTAAACAAAAGGGCGTAAGTCCCACTGGTTTTCATTGTGTGCCCTACGATTATCGGAGAACGACATGCTCACTTTTCCACCAAGTTTGATGGCTTATGTATATAAGAAAATTCCCTTCCAAGCGTTTATTCGCACATTTATGTATTCTATATTTACTTCATAATGACATTTTATACCACGCTCATATGCTGCTAGACTCTGTAGGGGACCCGAGCAGTGTCAAGTGGCAGCCCTTTTTCTGTCATCCCCATATTTTTCTTGGAAAAATAAAAGTTCGTTGGATTGATTGATTGATCGATTGATTGATTGATTGATTGATTGATTGATTGATTGATTGATTGATTGATTGATTGATTGATTGATTGGCTAACTGATTGAAGCTCACATGTCTTGGAAACTCGCCGTCTGCAATTCGTCAATTTCTGTATAAAGCGCAAAAGAAAATTTAGGTAGTGAGAAAGTGAACGTATAGTTAAATAACAACTGCTAGCCGTAATCTCAATATTTACGGACATCCGCCGCACCTGGCATTACTGAGTAAATTTTACTTTTTTCTTGGATGCCCTACGTCCATGACGGATATCTGTAGTGATTTGCGGGACATCTCCTATGTATGTATGTATGTATGTATGTATGTATGTATGTATGTATGTATGTATGTATGTATGTATGTATGTATGTATGTATGTATGTATGTATGTATGTATGTATGTATGTATGTATGTATGTATGTATGTATGTATGTATGTATGTATGTATGTATGTATGTATGTATAAAACACAGCGCTTGCTCGGGCACCCCAGCATAACCACAGTGGAGAATAGAAAGGATAACGAGACATTAATACGCACAACCGAAATCCAAAAGTGCGCAAATGAAGAAAAACAGCCGGAATCATTTGAAATGCTTTGAAAGTCCAACCACACCTACATCGCGTGACAGAGCCAAAGAGACAAAAAGAAAATAATTGCGCAGTTCGGATAAGACCATGAAACTGACCACGCGGCTTTTTATTAAAGACCGGGGTGACTCAGTACACCGCGCTCATGCAAAATGAATCTCCACCCCTAAAAACTTTGAATTCCGCGCACAGCGCACACGTGTCCGACGCAACAACGCCGGCAGCGAGTACTGTGGCGCCATCGCGCGGAGTGTCCACGAACTAGGGCGTCGGTGCGGCGAATGCCTTCGGTGCTAGCCGATGTGAACGCACGTGGAGGCGAAGCAAATATCAGCAAAAAAACTGAGAACGAGAAAGGCCTGTCCGATGCCGCTCCCCACTTGCGCCTGTTGCTTGACACGCGGAAAAAGCGTGCAAGCCGGCGGTGGGGGAGAGCAGCGCTCGATACGACGGAGCGGCGTTAGCAAGGGCCGCCCCAGTGGCTTGCAAACGTGGCGAGCGCCTGAAAGACGGTGTTGGGTTTGCGAGCCCGTTGCCGCTGTGTTTCAATTTTGCCAACGTGCGCGTTGCAGCGTTCGACTTCTTCGCTCTGTTTGCGTTCCTTCAATTCCTTCTCAACGGCCTTCGAAAGTCTTCTACTTTCTCCGAAGTTGTGCGCGGCTACGACGGTGTTGTGACAGTGGTGAAATTGACTTGACTTCGGCGGTTTTTCGGGGAACGACAGCGTCGGATCGGGACGTCAGGAGTGTCGAACCGAAAGTTCTCGTCCAGAAACGCTACGGTCGCGTCGTGTCGCTTTCGTTAGCGTTCCAATACACTCGGAGCGTGTGGGAAAAGAAGAAAAGCAGACGAACTCCGTTTTGTGGTGTCGTCTGCTACTTTTTTTCTTATTCTGCACATCCTACCTGCCTCCGTACACCAAGCTACTCGTCGGTGTTCTTTTTTTTCTTTTTTCTGAAGTTTGTGCTCGCACTGTGTGTTGGTGCTTCGTTTCAAGTTCCAGTTTTCGTTAAATTCTTCTACAATTTTTTATTTGTTCGCCAGTCGTCGCTTCGTCGAGACGAGAAGTCATCGCTTTGGTAAGTTTTTCAACTTCGCTTCCTACTTTCAAATCCGTTCCTTCCATTAAAGCAAGTTTAGGTGAACGCTTTTCGGGCATTCAATGCAGTAGTTGTTACGTCAAACCGATTGCTCCTCTATGGAGGGAACGCTTACATTACATTCAAGAGGCCATACTGGTTTAACGCATTCGCCAAGCGCAACAGTGCTCGTAACACTAAAAGTTCGAGCGGAACTGCACGTCTGGCAAACAAATACGCCAGCTTCATATGCGCACATCACGAGTAATCGTCGCTTAAGCACGAATTCATCCTTCCCTTTCATGTTGCTCATGAGTGTACCTTCCATTTTACTGAAGTTTCCTATAGAACATCGAAAGCGATCCTTCATATTTGGATCTTCGACTCGACTATCGAAAACTCGTTTAGGTGATAGCTATCGAAACGTCGAACTCAACCACGCAGTTGGCTGTCAGAAAGGGAACTGGAAAGCCGCTTGTTGTTCCTCGAGGTTTTTCGTTTTCGCAACGCTTTTTTCTTTCGCCGTAGACACCTCGATCGCGCATCTCCGTGAAAACCCGGCGCGCACGCCGCTCGCGCTGTCAGCTGTTACGGTCGTACTTTCTTTTTGCTGATTTTTTTTACCCCGACCACTCTCGACTCGTGCGCCTACGTAGCCGTTCCCATGCATCGTTGGCGCGGATGTCCGTGTTTTTCGAGATCTGAAGTCTCTCTTCCCAGTTGTCACATACGTAGTGTTTCAGCACGTGGCGACCTCGCAGTTACCGTGCCAAGCGGAGTTTAAATCACGTAGAAAAAAAGAAACACCTGACACTGATCCACACGGTAAAGGAGGGTGACCAGCTGAGCTGACAAATTCTCCTTCGGAAGTTGTATAAGGGATGTGTGAGCGTACAGTTTTAATATGCGAAGGAGGAAGAAACAAGCGGAAAGACACGGTAAAGGAGGGTGACCAGCTGAGCTGACTACATTCTCCTTCGGAAGTTGTATAAGGGAAGTGTGAGCGTACAGTTTTAACATGCGAAGCTTTCATATTTCACAGATTCCAGCACCGGCGTCGTCCGCGAGAAACCCGGCGCCGGCGAGCGTATACGGAAACGCGGCCTTCGAAGCTGTGCCGGTCACTTGACTGTTTGTATGCGTCGTTTTCCAATAATTGACGCTCCATCGATCGTTAACTTGTCGGCGATCAGCCGTTTATGATATGGCAATCTGATCTTTTATCGATGTCACCTGTCATTTCACGTTTCATTGATGCCAAGATGTAAACCCGTGACCGTCGTTTTTGCCTGTAGCAACTGAAGTGTTGCGCTGCCAGGCACGCGCATGAGGGTCCAACTCCCCGCATGGGCGAAGGATAATGATAGAGGAGGGAGCATTGCGCTACACCAAGCTTGGCTTGCCCCCATTTTCCCGATAGGAGAACGGGTCCTAAGCCTATATAGAACTACAGATCGCTGTTTCCGAGCGGCATCGACGTGGCAACTTGTTCTAACGTGAATTCGTGAATTATATTGAGCGGCCGCGCAAAAAGCGCAAGGCGTAACGCGTGTTTAGCATCAAATTTTCTTACAGCCAAAATTTTTCTGATGAGTGAAATTCTCCGTTTCGTCTTTACATGTTGTCCTGCAGAAGGCTTCCACCACCAGTGCACCGCCGTATAACCAAGAGCTGTAGCTGCGACAGGCTCGCTGCCGCAGCGGCCAAGGCGAGACGGCAATCGCTATTGCTATTGGTCTACGCGCTTGGACTACATGCGCAACGATACATTGGACACTAGCACTTAAGAGCTCCGCGGTAAGGCCTTCCAGTGGCGACATGGACTGGTTTTATTGTCCGACAATCTCTGCAGCACACCAAAAGAAACCATTAACGTTTACACTTCTTAAGCGATGAGTGATGTCTTATTCACTTTTGAGATTACATTTGTTAATAGGGAACCGTATGTAGATTAGAATCCACGCCACTAGAACGTTTCAGTGTCTACGGCGCGTTAGCCGCTCGGCACCACTTTGGTTACGGGTTCGATACCTGGTCTACGAGGAGGCCGTTTCGACGGAAGTGCCATTTAAAGAAAGAAAGGTGTTCACATGAACTTTATGCTTTCATATTGACGTGTGCCTCTATGAACGCTATCCTAAAGTTCTTTACTAAATGGTTTCGCTTCAGGACGACATACGATTACGATGAACGTAATGTTAGTTTCGTACGTTTCTACCAGTAACTCATCGTGCATGCGAAAACACCTACATCTAATTGCTGCATTATGCGAAAACACTGATATTACGAAACAAAGACCCACGCTGTGGCCACGATTTCTTTTTTTTTTCTTTCTAAAACATTGCATTGCGCGACTGGTGGATCGACTTGTTCTGTGTATAACGTGAATGTCCCGAATTCATCGAACATCGTCGAATCGAGACATACAAAATGGCGCCGATGTGGAAATAAAATATAGTGAAAAGCCTTGCGATTGAATTCTTTTAATTTTTCATAGAAACATGGCCCAGTAATATAGTATAAGACAGGTCGCTGTAGTCCGTTTCGGCATTCTCCTGTCGCGGCCGGCGTGTAGTTGCTATTGCGAAATCGTTAATGCCGTTTTCCCGTCGCAACGTCAACGCATGTGTGATGTCGGGACAGCGTCCTTTCTATGCCTAATTGCAGTGCATTTGCCGTCACTTTTGGTTGTGCTGTTGTGCAATGCGATGCATTGCAACCTCCTACGGATGCTTCTTTATCGGCCCCTTTATCGTTTTATCCTATTGCATTGCGCAATAAAAAGTTCTCCTACAGTGGTTACTATGCCGACAGAAAACGCAGATTTTTTTTTTCCTACGGCGAATGTAAGTAAGGTTGACGTAGAAATCCGATAATCGGCGAATTTTACGTTCTTAGAAAATGTGTCTTTCTGGCAAGCTTGTCACCACGGCCATGCAAAACAGCACGACGGTATGTTTTTCCTTCAAAATCATTGCGATATTTATATGAACAAATAAAACAAATGGCAGCAGCGTATAGTGTAAACTGACACATTACGCCGTGTTATCGCCAAGTAATACCGGAAGAAGTGGTGACGTAGTTTACTTATGCTAACCCTTAGAGGTCTGAGCTTCAGTCATTAATCAGCATATGAGGCGGGATTAATCAATTATAACTAAGTTAATAATAATGATAATTGTTGGAGGTTAACGTCCCAAAGCCACGATATGATTATGAGAGACTCCGTAGTGGAGGGCTCCGGAAATTTCGACCACCTGGATTTCATTAACGTGCGCCTGAATCTAAGTACACGGGCCTCAAGCGTTTTCGCCTCCATCGAAAATGCAGCCGCCACGGCCGGGATTCGATCCCGCGACCTTCGGGTCAGCAGTCGAGCACCATACCACTAGACCACTGGGGCGGGTCACCTGTAATTATTATATTAATCAGTTATGAGAAACTTTTCGAGCTGTGACGAAGTATTCTGAAGAAAGGTAACGTCCGCAATTATTAGTATGTTTATGATAGAATGAAACTGATGGGCAGCTCTCTGATGGCAATAGTTAGTCATTTAAAGAAATGATGTCCACTGTGGCTTAGAGCGATAAGCATAAGTTGATGTATAGAATGATATCTGCATTAACAAGTTTTGACATATTTATTTATTTATTTATTTATTTATTTATTTATTATTTATTATTTATTTATTTATTTTTACCCATTTTCTCGGTGGTTTCTTACTGATGTTTCTGCATTGCTGACTATCTGGGATTCAAAATGTGAGCTGCAACGTGCACTAAAAATAGATCCATAACCCAAAGAGTTGTGACATAATGACGACTGAGCGATCAAACTTAGTTCTTTTCGTTTGTTGTTGTTGTTGTTTAGAGAATGGCTTTCAGTGTCGTACCTAGGGACGCGCTCGTTTTACCGGTTGGCTTAAAATGAAGAAATAAAGAGCATTAAATCGAGAACGGAAGTACACGGCACTGACGCTGCAGTCCGAGATAGGGCAATCAGTTTAATGGTCTTCGCAGCTGGGGAGCATTTCATACAATTAAACTGCCGAGCGGACGAACTTTATTGGTTCTGACAGTAAGTGTAATATAAGTTTGGAAAGCAAGAAACAAAGAACTGCACGCAAACATGAAAACAGAGACAAAAGCAAATCTTCTGTGGCGATGGAAACGGTGTAGACTGCAAATTAGAGATTTGTTTTTCTTTTACTTGACAAAGATTGGAATTACGAAAACGGCTGTTTATCGTCTGCCAGCTTGGAAAGAAGCGATCGTTGAGCTGCATTTTGTTAATTTTTTGTCTATATATTTTTTAAATAAAATGCGCCATGCACTTAACTGTAGGCTTTATTAGACGTGCCGAGAAAAGATGCGATTAAACTGGGAATGTTTCACCAAACCGATCGTGCATAAAGGTGCATTTAGGCGGTCTATAATACGTCCAGTGCCTGGCTTACTAAGGAATTCGAAATGCATGAAGTGAATACCTAATATTACAGACGGTCGTAGCATTTGCATATCAGCATTTCTTTGGATTAAAATAGTGTCCGTTTACTTTTTCTTACAGGCTTCTTTTTTTTACAACCTATCATATTGTTGAATCCATATTTGTCACCTACGCACTGTCAGTATCTAATCGCTACTGCTATGCAACCTCATGTACAGTCAGCGCCAAAAGTTTAGCAACCACGCGACCCAAGAAAAAGTTCAACGTTATGGCAACGACACTGTTCTTGAACAGCTCACAGTAATGTGATCTACAAGAGTTCAACTATAATTGAGGAGTCATTGACTGTCATTAACTGTTATTACGCTCCGTTAAGGTGGCACACTTGCGTGTCATTAAGCTCCATTAAGTGTCTTCAACTGTCATTACTCTGTAATTAGCTCCTATAGACAACGTCGCCTTGTATGTACAGAGGATGACGCCTTAAGTGAAACAGTCTAGCGCCGCAGTTTCGTCCTATTATTATCGTATGAAACTACGTTGCGGTGGTGAACCATTTAACAGCTCACAATGTGTTGTTTCTACTTTCGTTTATCAGCGATAAAAAAACGAAAAAAAAATCTTTGAATGATATCGGACAACGACATGGTATCTGTGACTTAATAACGTCACAATAAGCAGAAACAATGTCAATAACGTAGTACATGCTCCCTTTAACTTCTTCAGACCCGACCTATGAAATACTGTCTGTAAATGCGTCAAATTTGCACAACAGTATTTAGTAATAATAGTATCTGGGGTTTAACGTCCCAAAACTACGATATGATTACGAGCGACGCCGTAGTGGAGGGCTCCGGAAATTTCGACCACCTGGGGTTCTTTAACGTGCACCTTAATCTGAGTACAGGGGCCTCAAACATTTAAGCCTCCATCGCAAATGCAGCCGCCGCGGCCGGGATTCGATCCCGCCACCTTCGGGTCAGCAGTTGAGCGCCATAACCACTAGACCACCGTGGCTGGGCACAGCAGTATTTCAAGACATTCAATATTCTATTGGAACAAACACAATGCCATATTACGTTAATTTGCGTGCTTTAGAGTAATTCTTAAATAAATTGTAATTAATTATTTATATATCCTGAAGTCATTCATGTTTTGTTTTTCCATAACTGGAATCGAAACTCAGGCTTGAAATACAGTGCAATATCGTTTTCGGTTGTGCTCATTTCGTGCAAAGAAACATGCTTGTGACGTGGCTCGCGAAAAGCGGCACGTCGAACACGGTAGTGCCTTCACCAAAGTGATCATATGCAACAGTACACTGTGAAATAAGACATAAATATTATGCAGGTGAGTCAATTTATCCACACCTCAATGTATCGTGCTGATTCTTAGCCACTAGTCGTCACAACTGTAATCGCCTACAACCCAAGAAAAAAAGTTTTCAGCACCTCCCCCTGAAGAAGTGTACTTGTGACGTCAAGCAGATGTTCAGTTACTGAGATAGTTGAACTTCGCGATCAGACACACTTGTGTCTCCGGTTTACGGTCAGAAACTTCACCTTTGGGCAAACTTAGTCAGGGATTGTGAGGTCGTATTTCAGCCAAACCTAGTAATTTAGGTGGTAACGACGAACCTTTTCTTGGAATCCAGTCAGTTACCCTTAATGACCACCGGTTATCCTGCCGACGTGCTACGTGGCCGGCCCATATCCATTTCTTCTTCTTAATTTCAACTATGATATCCTTAACCCCCGTTTGTTCCCTGACCCACTCTGCTCTCTTCCTGTCTCTTAAGGTTACACCTATCATTTTCCTTTCCATCGCTCGCTGCGTCGTCCTGCGTGGTCATTAAGGGTAACTGACTGGATTCCAAGAGATGGCAAACGCGTGAGGGGGAGACAAAAAATTAGGTGGGTAGATGAGATTAAGAAGTTTGCAGGTATAACGTGGCAGCAGAAAGCACAGGACCGAGTTGATTGGCGGAACATGGGAGAGGCCTTTGCCCTGCAGTGGGCGTAGACAGGCTGATGATGATGATGATGATGACGAACCTTTAATTTATAATATGCGCAATATTTAGATTAGCCGAGAAAAAGGGGCTTATGGTTTGAGCGGAAACCAGCTAGCCCGACATTTGACACGGGAAGCGCCGGCACAGTTTTGTGGGCGGTGAAGGAGAGAGAGAAATAAACGTTTATTTGCGAAACAGTGTTCCGAGTGATGCTCGGTATCACCCTAACGTGGGAGCGCTCCCTAGTCTAGGAACCCTCTGGCTTCAACTGCCCTCTTGGCCCTGGTGAGAAGTTGTCGCTGGTCTTCCAGGTCCTCGAGGGCGAGCTTGGCCTCCCACGTTACGGTTAGGTGGTCGTCGTTCGTGTTGGGTGCTTGACTGACGTCCGTCTCCGGTTGTGGGCGGACCTTACATTTTAGATGCGAAGTATCTTATGGCGGAGTTCAATCCGGTGGTGGTGGTGTGCGGCGTGACCGCCCTTACTGCGCATGCGCATACCCTCTCCCCTTTCAGCTTTCCCTCTCCCCTTTCCCCTCTCCCCTCCCTCTTTCCACTCTTCCTCTGGAACGCGGGCTAGACATGCCGCAATTCTCTCCTGCGCAACGCCGCGATGAGCAGCAGCGCACGCGCGTCCCCTCCCCCTCTCTCTCCTCTCCTACGCTGCCCCCCTCTCGCACGCCTGCCGACTGCGTTCCCCGCTCACCCTGTGAGAATTAAAGGCCCAACCACACGTACGCGTTGCAGCGCGTCAACGCGTGACTTTTTGACGCGGCGCCGCGCCCTCTCCCTACGGGGAGAGAGGGCGCGCGGCTACGCGAAGCTGCGCGCCCGCCCTCTCCATAGGGAGAGGGC
The DNA here is from genome assembly GCF_013339695.2 of Rhipicephalus sanguineus. Classification (NCBI taxonomy): domain Eukaryota; kingdom Metazoa; phylum Arthropoda; class Arachnida; order Ixodida; family Ixodidae; genus Rhipicephalus; species Rhipicephalus sanguineus. The sequence goes on from NC_051182.1 coordinate 124,849,580, forward strand.
GCGACGCCGCGTCAAAACGTCACGCGTTGACGCGCTGCAACGCGTACGTGTGTTCGGGCCTTAACGGCCAGGCTAAAGGCCCGAACACACGTACGCGTTGCAGCGCGTCAACGTGACTTTTTGACGCGGCGCCGCGCCCTCACCCTATGGATAGAGAGGGCGTGCGGCTACGCGAAGCTGCGCGCCCTCCCTCTCCATAGGGAGAGGGCGCGGCGCCGCGTTAAAAAATCACGCGTTGACGCGCTGCAACGCGTACGTGTGTTCGGGCCTTAAGGGAAGACAAGACGCGCGTAGCGTTCCTCTTCGCGTTCCACGACGCGAGGTCAGTAGCATGCCCAAAGAACGCCAACGGAACACGATCGTGCAAGTGCTCCGGCTTCGCATCGCCTCATGGTCCCCTTTAGCGGGAAATGGTGTAATTTTTTTTTCTTAGGTTGTTACCGACTTTGGAGGACGCTGGAGCTTCGCCTTCAAGAGTAGAACGCGTTAGAGTGATCGGATCCCGTGGCCATCGCCTTCAACCGTGCAGCGAAGAAAGGAACGTTTGTGCGCGTAACATCGGTCGTTTCAATATATACTAGAATGCCTACTGCCAGTACAGTTGCGAAGGGCCCGCTACATCACAATTCTTCTTTTTGCAAATTTGCGAAGTGCCCACTACGCGTTCGTAAGGTGCAACGCGCCCCTGCACACATTGTAATGGGTGGGCAGCCATAAACCACCCACTCGTTGCGCAGCTCAAATGTTTTACGCAGACACAAGTTGTCTGCACCAATGTTTAGAAAGCGTCACAAAGGGTTAACGTAAGAGGTTCCCGGTAGGCGTTTAAGGTCGTTGTAGTCAAAGTGGGGGCGAGAGACGGTGATATCAAGCAAAGAAAAAAAAATAAAAGAATGCGGAAGCCGTAGTGGCGAACTGCTTTGCGTCTGGCTTTTCCCGAGGCTGCGATATATACACAGGCGACAGCGCGTGCGTTCTCGCATGCAAAAGAGCGCGCCTGGCTACGTGGACAATAAACACCCTTTGCAAGCGTTGCTCCGGTTCCCGCGTACTGCTGTACTATACGTATACTTCGAGAGTGCGTTCTCGGCGACATTAAATTGCCCGTGTCGCGGAACAGGCCCCCCAATTCACCGCGGGTTGCCGCCGCGTTTCCGGTATACGGCACTGCGTCGCGGCGCGAGGTGTATGGATGGAATGGAGCGGTGCTGTTTTAAGAGTCAGTGACACACTCCATCATGCCTCGTGATGTACAGATAATGGAGATTTTCTTCAGAGAGAGAGAGACGAGACAAAGGAACGCGGTGCGCTTTACAGCAGCCTATACGTGGTGAGAGATAAGCTTTCCTTTGTGACGTTCTCGAGCATTCGTAGGGTCATCGTGTAGAATGCAGTTCAACGGTCGTCTACTTATTTCCTCGTCCTCTAAGTCGGTTCTTACTATAACGAACTTCTATTTCAATTCTACCCTTAAAGGGGACACTTAAAGAGCGAAACGATTTTTCTCGCATTAGTAAAGTAGTCTTCCACGATACCAAAAACACCAAAACACCACGCTTGCTGCGAGAAGACGCTTAATAAGCGAGAAAACGCGCAGAAAGAAAATACAGGTGGTGCCGCCACCTTGGAATTCCCGTACCATCTGCCGTGACGTCACATATTCTTGACGGCGCCTGCTTTGGCCTACGTAGTCCCTAATCGGTTAAATCGAAGTACATTGTCCCCTGAGGGGACCAGAGATGTGACATAACGAGTTTGTGGAAATTTCGTCGAGCCAGTGGCGCCAAAATGCGCTATATGCTCTTTGAAATCTCTTACGTCACGAATTACAAAGTTCGGCGCGAAATTTAAAAATGAAAGTTTGAACTTGGTTTTCTCCTCTAATAATAAACTTATGGTGGTGAAATAAACGACACCTCCGAGCACAGTGGATCAATCTAAACCAATTCATTGTTTCTCTTTAGTGTCCCTTTAACCTAAAGAGCAGGCGGGCGTTGTGTGTGCAGGTGTGGAGTTTGCCAGCCTGCTTTTGAGCTCGTTCGGATGACGTCGTCTCCAGTGTATCTGAATAATTGAAATTCGTTTATGTACCAAGCTACATCAATCGTTCAAACTCGAACCCTGCTGTGCTTTGTATTGTGGTTATGTATTCTCTTGTTTTGTGAGAGTAACTTTTGAAACAAGATATCATAGATGGACGAGTTGGAATGCATTCGCAATAAACAATTCAGCACAAACCTTAACAGCGCTATAGCGAGAAAAAAAAGGGAATAAAGACAAGCGTTTGCTCTGTGTTCAGTTCCCCAGTCTCCGCAAGTTCTGCGCTAAATTGTTCTGTATGAAGATAGATGACGTTTTCATATATCTGGGAATATCGTTCCGTGAAAAGGAAAAAAAAGAAAGCGAGTGGAACGTCGCAATTCAACATACTTTTAGCTCGAATGCCGCAAGTTTTCTAAAAAAAAAAAGAAGATTACAAAACCATGAACAATAGTGTAGGAGGTGGTCTTGTTCCTCCGAGGTTACGTCGAAAAACAGCGCCGCGCGAAATCGCCCAGAAAGATTCAACGTCCGCACAATCACGATTGTATCTTGTACGTTTCGCTGTCTCTTCAGAAAAGGCCGTTGATTGATTGTTCAATCGATGACCCCCGACTGTTGATATAACACACGTCAACGCGGTGGTGGCGTACGAAGAGAAATGGCAGAGGCTGCGATTTCGCGGACGTATTATGTTATATATATATATATATATATATATATATATATATATATATATATATATATATATATATATATATATAGTGGGAAGTGAAAATTCACACCCGTATACCACACACAGCGAAGCAATTTCCGGATCGAAAACAGTTAGTTTTCCTCATTTCCCCGTATACGCGCGTCCATATAGAATGAAAACTGCTGACGCTAGATTCGATTTCTCGTATGATTCGATTTGTCTTCCGCGCATTGGAGACATGACTGCATATTGGTTCCACAAAGCGTTGCCGGGCATTACCTCTGCTGCCATATGTCAATTTATCCATTGGATTTATACTTCTTTTCCTTTTGTCTTAAAATTTCACGGAGCTTGTGCTGCTCTGTCTATTTATCCATTGGGCTTACCTTGTTTTCTTTTCGTTTTCGAATATCCCGAAGCCTGTCATCCAGTTTTCTTGAAACAATGTGAGTCATAATTTTTTAGACTGGGATGTAGATACGGGACACGTTGCTCGGTGAAAAAGACGTTTGAAAACGCAAGAGGTATGTCGATAGACAGCAAATACCGCTCTGTCCAGTAACATTCTTAGGTAAGGAACCGTTTCTTGTTTTTTAAATATGTGTCTCTTCTATCATTTATTAAGGAACTTCATAGCTTTCATATATCATATAGACAGGGGATCCGTAGCACGGTCTCTCAAAAGAGACTGCTGCTGCGGCAAGTTCATTAAAAAAAAAGGCGTTTACCTAAGCGCCCTTGGCCTCAAGGGCATTCCGCAGGCATTCGTGCTACCCCCCCCCCCCCAACCCCAGACTTATATTTCAGTATCGCCAGTACTATCCAGATCACACCCATTTCACGTCACTGTCATGATTTTTGTAATTATACATTTTGACGCACCTCCAGTGCTAAGAATTTCAGGCCCGTATACAGCCACGTAACATCATCAGTGATCACATCCTGTGTCATGAGCTGGCGCTCTTTGGCCACCAGTGGTCCTTGCGCCATAAAACACCATCGCTCGTCATCATAATCATTGTCGATACCTTGCAGTCGTGTTAAGGAATGCCACACGTGACGGAAAATGCGACTGCGCAACAAGGAAATGCAAGCTTTGTTAGCAAAAAGACAAAAAGAAAAAGAGAAAAAAAAGAATGGGAGTATTTTCGTGCGTGGGCCAAGGCGCTACATTCGCGACTCCAGTGCTTCGCCAGCTGCTCGAAAAAACCTCGAATGTCGTGTTAAACACCTGTGTGTACTGCATACGTGCAGCGGACGAAGGACATCGAGTGGCGTCTTTTCTTTCTTGTTCGAATTTTGTTTTAATGGAGCCTTAGAATTCATTGCAGCGCAGCTACCGAAACAATGGTTTGTTTCAGGAAACCTTTTTCTTTCTTTCTTTCTTATTCTTTCTTTCTTTCTTTCTTTCTTTCTTTCTTTCTTTCTTTCTTTCTTTCTTTCTTTCTTTCTTTCTTTCTTTCTTTCTTTCTTTAACCCAGTTGAAACCGAACGGAGTATAACGGCAGAAAATTCTGGTGTTTCTGTGTAATTTGGGAAATGGCCCTATTGTCTGTCGTGACCCTGTTGCCTGTCGCAAGGCCCTGCTGGGTGCCTGTCGTGTCAACAGGTTTCTGTTGTGCTGGCAGAATTAACCTGTGTTGTTACGACAAAGAATGTCTGTTGTATAACGGGACAAGTCTGTCGCTTCATCAGGAATCTGTAGTAACTACACAGAGATCTCGTAACAACAGCAATTTCTGTTGCCATCATGGCAAGTTCTGTTGTCATTTTTAACTGGAATTTTTCTTTCTTTTTTTTTTCCTTTCGCGCACAACGGTCACGTCATTTATGTGCCCGTTGTGCGAGCAAAACTACTGCGTTTAATTGCCTCGGGTGACGCCGTAAATACGCTGAAAGTACGCCCGTTGCGCGGGGTTATGTGGTTACGCCTTGAGAACGCCCCTCCGCATATCTTCGTTAATTAGGACTAATTAATGGTGCTGCGTTAAGAATAGCGTGTACACATCGTGAACAGCATCATAGCTACACTCTTCTTTGTCCTTTGTTTCTTTCCTAACTTCTTTTTTTCTTCTCCCTTTATTTTTTTGCTTTTGACATCGAGATCGTTGGCTCCTCAATCACATTCTACCACGACAGCAATAACGTTTGCTGTTTTACATGGCGGCACCATGGTGCCATTATGAGGCACGCCCTAGTGGAGGGCTTCTGAAATTTGGACCATACGTCTTGTGTAATTTAACGGGCACTCACATGGCGCAGTACACGAGCCTCTAGCAACTCGCCTACATCGAAATGCGGACCGCCGCGGCCGGGATCGAACCCGTGACCTTCGGGTCAGCAGCCGAGCACCGTAACCACCGCGGCGGAAAAATTCCGCCGCGAAAGAGTACGTTTTTGTACCGAGAGATATGGGGCGGTCCCGACTTCAGTGGGCAGTCTAGCGGCATTTGGCGATCTCGATTGCAGTTCAACGTCATATGGCGCCTCATTAAGTCACGTGACTTCAGCTACCGTATTTCCTTGCGCACTATAGGCACGCGTAGCAGGGGTCTCAAGCTCACCTGAGCGTTGTATGCCAGGGCTCTCAAACTCATTTGATATAGCGGGGGGGAGACGTTGCCATTCAAATCGACGCATTTCCCATATCTCATATATGAATCAATTCTGAATGGGTCTTGATTTGGCGCCAGGATTCGAGAAACATAGCAATATATATTGATTTCCACAGTCACTCAAATCTGGACGCCGATTGTGAAGTGTTGATTTCTAACAGGGACGCTGTTCTTAGTCGAGGCTTTCACGTCCAGGGCCGCGGTAACGCTAGTGATAAATGGGTATGTTCCACAGAATGGGGTAAATCCCACTACTCAACACTGGTCCACTAAAAATGAAGATGTCAACAGTTCAACGCTTCTTTGTAAACCTGTGCACAAGAGTGGTATGGTGAAGGTGCAATAAAACTGTACTGCCACCTCAAAGCTTCACAAAGAGTGTTTAATAAAGAGCAGTGATACAAAACAGAAAGACTTCCAAAACATAAAACTGCGTTAGCGTGACGAAGTGAAGGCCATCATCTTCGCTGTTTCGAAGTAGAGCTGGTCTTATTTATTTATTTTTTGTTCCGCGGTTATGTTTCAACACACGGAGTACGCGCGGGGTGCCTCAAGGTAACATATGCTTGAGACCAGCCCCGTCCTTGTAGCTTACTTGAACAAAGTGTTCGAAATCGTAATAGGCGAGTAAATAACGTGAGTATCAATGAGCAGAGTGACAAACATATTTATTCATTGTGAAGCCGGGTGCGGCGTGTTTGAGACCCCTGTTTTATGGAGTTCGCCGAACGTGGCATGTTGGCTATCCGCTGTTGCCGCGACCACGCGACCACCCTTCCCTCGTTCAACCTCGCTCCACTCATTGAATTTCGTGCCAGTTCTCTCTCTCTGTTTCTTTCCTAGTTAGCGTGTAGGCTATTGCGTTGATTAAAAGGCATGTGCCTCGAAACAAATTATTTAAAGGCTTTCGACTTCTTAAATCTTTCCTCTGGTTTAGAGGCAGCGTCTAGTCAAATAACGATCTGGCAACTTTAGCTATCGCGATGGCTGCTTATGATGACAAATGGAGCATGTCGACGTTCACATTGACATTTGTTGCGCAGTCTTCATTTTTTCGAATTCTATCGTCGAACATTGTTTTGCTAAAAACAACTCTCCTTTGGGAGTGAGGGGTATATTTCTCTCCCGCAGTAGGGTGCGCGCAGTACTCTAAGGCGCTCACAGCTTGTTCTAAAGACTCGTGTTTTATGTCGCATAGTTACCATTTAGTGTAGAGTGCATAATTTCAATTCACCTAATCATGCGTCTTGCTTGTGTATAAATTATATTGACGCAAGTTATTAGTATATTGTGTATAAGCGCCTGTAGCGCTTGCGTGTCTTGGTTTAATGAGAATTCCTTCGTTGGTTATTCTTCAAAGGGGCTGCTATATGCAGCAATCCCATAGTAGACTGCGTAGTGCGGTAATTCATTCTTCTCTTATGCTAAACACTCGCGACTTTTGTTGAAGTTTGCGTCAGGGACAGCTTACCACTCTCCCATAGTGCATACGTGAATCGTTTGTGGTGGGCTATTCCGAAACTGTCCATTTAGTGGACGTGTCTACCTCGGCCTGACGTCATAAGAGTGCGTTCAGTAGCTGAAGAAAGCCGCAAGGCATGACGTAATCATGCAGGCGCGTGAAACGGGAGACCGCGTTGAACCTAATTCGAGAGCTAACGCGATCACAGTATCAGCATTAATGCGAGGCCTCTGAGATTCGCCCGGTCAGGAGCGGATCTCAGGAGGCTGCGTTCGCCGCATTGAGGCGCATTCCGTCACTCTCATTTGTGCCGGGAAATGGGGTAGCTCTGTGACGTCATATTGACGTTGCGGAAGAAGGACCGGAAACAGGGGGCGCACTTCTGGTCAAGCTCCGTCCAATCAACGGCGGCCGAAGTGGACATTCCACTAAGTGGATAGTTCGAGAACAGCTCGCCCGCTGAGCAGATACAGAGACAGCTCATCGCTTTCCACTGATAGGTTGCATATACATTAAATCGTTTTCCTAGTTATTTCTAAGATCTAGGCTTTCATCGTCTTCAATGAAATATCTCAATTATTTTTTTTCAAATACGTACCGAAATGCATGAAATTTCCAGCTTCCATTCTGTTCTTATCGATGCGCAAAACGTCGCTGTGGTAAAAAAACGAAGCATTTAACTGCAAGTTTGACATCGGAAATCTGCATTACTAATTTTCGTTTTTCATGCTGCTTCGAAATTGGGTGAAAATTCGCTATCTCTGTGTGTGTGTGTGTAGCGCTCTGGCCAATCACAGCTGAAGGCGTACTCGTTGCGAAATCTTGCGATCTACGAGGTAAAGAACACAGCTTCATAGCACGAGCTCTTTAACACTTAGCCGCACAAGCTGCTGCGAATATATGGATATGTAATGAAGAAGCGAACAAAGTCACAAGAGAACACGAGAGACAAATCTGTGCTAGAGATGCACGTTTCTTTCTTGTTTTTTTTTTCTTCACGCTTATCGTACGATGTTCCGGGTGTCGGTTCCGTAGGCGTGAAATTTCATTCAAGTAACCTTGCGTCGTGTACTCCAAGTCTTTTACTTCCTGCATTTTTTCTCCCTTCTTGCTGCTTTTTATTTTCTTTCATTTTATCTGCGGCACGTCAAGCGCTGTGACCTTTGCAGATTGCGCGAAGGCTGGCGAGGAAGAGAGGTTGCGAACGTAAATCGCGCGGCGTGTCCTCTACGCAGCTTTCTTTTTTTCATCTTTTTTTTCATGGAAGCTGTCTCAGTCTGTCTGCCCTGTGCCGTCGTCGTCGTCTTCGTCGCAATAGTAGTAGTAGTTGTGGTAGTAGCAGCAGCAGCAGGAGTAGTGGTGGTGGTGGTAGTAGTAGTAGTAGTAGTAGTAGTAGTAGTAGCAGTAGTAGTGGTGGTGGTGGTAGTGGTAGTTGTAGTAGAAGCAGCAGTAGTAGTGATGGTGGGGGTAACTAGTAGTAGCAGCAGTAGTAGTAGTAGTAGTAGTAGTAGTAGTAGTAGTAGTAGTAGTAGTAGTAGTAGTAGCAGTAGTAGTGGCGGTAGAAGTAACAATAGAAGTAGTAGTAGTAGTAGTAGTAGTAGTAGCAGTAGTAGTAGTAGTAGTAGTAGTAGTAGTAGTAAGCGTCACGCAGGTCACGTGGCAGGGAGAAAATTGAATAAAGAAACAAAACTGAATGATCATGATAATGCGCGTGATCTCCCTAGCCCATGACCTACACTCGCGCACTTCCAGCTCTGCTGTTTCACAGTTTCCACAGTGTGGAACTGGTTTAATTTTTCGTTACAGTGTCTTGTTTTTCTTTCCTCCTATCCTTCTACCTTTCTTTCTTCACTCAGTTCTGGCTCAACCTAAAGAGAGCCAACACGCACTGAAGCCAATGAAGTCAATATTTGTAGTCCTTAACTGTAGTGTAGTAATAATAACATCGATGGAAATGATCAAAGTGGACGAAAAAGCAACCTTTCCACCTGTTAGGGACCGATCCTATAACCTTCGGATAACGCGCCCGATGCTCTACCAACTGACGTACGGCGGTCGATCTACCGTTCAATTTCATGGCTATTTCTGTGCGTATATTCCCTGAAAGTGTTAGCCAGCATAGCCATGACCGCAAGTGTGGAATACATTCTTTTTTGGCCGGCTGGCGTCAGGTAGCACGTGATCTTTTTACGAGCTGGCAGCTGACCAATAAACCTCCGTATACTAATTAAAGCTGCTTTTTCTTCATATTCAATTCATTCCTGTTTGCTATCATTACTAAATTACAGTTAAAGGCTACAAGTAATGTTCTTTGTATTCCTTGGCTTCGTTGTCTATTTCTTTTCATTAGACTGGGTCTAACGAAGAAACGAGCCCCTGATCCGTTCCCCGTCTTTTGCTCAGTCCTGGGGCTTTACGTGCCGAAACCACGATATGATTGTGAGGCACTTCATAACGGGAGACGCCGGATTAATTTTGGCTACCAAGTGTCGCTTACCTTACTCCCAGGTCTAGGTATACGGCTATGTTTTTTGTGAACGAGCGTCGGCCGGGCATGTTGGTAAACCACGTTAATTTTATAGAGCACGAAAGGGACAAAAGGGTGCGCTTAATGTCGGCATGATTTCGCCTTAGAATAAGGGAACGCTATTTATTTATTTATTTATTTATTTATTTATTTATTTATTTATTTATTTATTTATTTATTTATAATTACTTCTGTCTGACTTAGACCATAGCAGAGTGGTACGTAAACGTGAGAAACGTACATTTGGGCAAAAAATAAAAAAGAAAGAAAGAGCTGAACTAGTTCCTAGGTACTCATGGTAAAAGGCTGGGCGAGGGAACACTTTTAACATAGATCGATCCTGTACGCTGAGCGTTGAGTCCAGTAATTGTTTTGCAACGGCATGATTACTGATTTCAAACTGTGCTCTGGAGTTGTCTCGATAGCGAAATTACCAGAAGCAATCACTGGGAGCTGTTGTTTGACATTGTGATTTCTAGTTCACGTTTTATTTGTTCGCGACCGTACAGCAACGTGGACTAACAAACCCAAGTGGTTTTATTCTTTCAAACGCCATGTGGGTACGCCCACAGCGCAAGAATGAAAGAATAGCAACGAGAAGAGGAACGGAGCATGCGCTGTAAGATGCGTGTTTTTTCTTTACTCCGATGCGAGCGATGTCTGTTTTAAAGCAAGAGCGAATGCGTAGACTTATTCAAGCGTCGATAATCCTAAAGAATAATGGATATGAAGCGCTTCTATGAATACATTGCGCTCATCAACGCAGGTTGACTCAATGGTTCACTCGCCAAACAGTGGTTTAAAAGCCGCTATCCATACAGTAAGCCTTACCACAGTATAAAAATAAAAGAAAAAAAAAACATACCGCGCATGCTCCCTTGCTGCCACCTTGTGCGCACGCCTATGGTACAAGGAGGATGGAATGAAACGCAAACAACGCGGGGTGCTGTTTTCATCACGCTCCGACCTTGGTGGCAATAAAAAAAGATTCTATAATGGTTTTTCATAGCATCATGGATGACTCTAGTGGCTTTTTATCATCCATCCAGGCTACAACTGCTCCAAAAAAAAAAAAATGCGAAACAGCAGAGACTGTAGATACCGCACTGTTCACGTTTCTTTCCATCTCCACTGCACAGGTCCCTTCTCCTCGTAGCCTGCCGCTTGCATTGTTTGCTCAGCGCGAAATACACTGGAGTATCGAAGAATTGAATGTAGAACGTCCTAGCGGCTCGCCTGCGATCATTGTTTCTCGTTGCGGAACTGCCGTTATCTTCCAGCAGTTGCTTATCTCTGTATACAGTCTCTTCTGCGAGCCGAGCGATATCTCGCACCCGCCAGTCACCTATCTGCGTAACGATTGTTCAGATTTGATATGCATTCCATCGGTGCCTTCGCCGTCTTTCCTGCGCGCTTATCACTAATCTTGTATGCTAGCATTTGGCATGGTGACGTCCTTTGTTGAAACCATTAATTCGTTCATCCATTCATGACCGCAGCGGTGGCACAGGGTTGTGGTGCTCGGCCGCTGACCGGAATGTCGCGGGTTCGATCCCTGCCGTGAATCGCCAACTTGCCCAAAGAAATGCCCTCTTAATTAGATTGGAAATAAGATTGCATTGGGATGCCGTTACGCCCATTAGCTGAAATGTAGGAGGCGCATGAGCGTATAGCAGCAACAGGTGCTTATGTTGGCTGGTCGCCTAATTTTGGCTCATATTGGCCAAAGTAGGGGCTATAGCAATGACTCAATGCTGGCTACACTGTTGCCGGTACCTGGCACGAACAAGTAATGAGCGGATTCCCCTTCGAAAGAATTCACCGGCAACATGGCCCCCTTTTAAATTCTTCAGTTCAACGAGGACATAGTCGATCGTGATGGTACAGTGGTTAAGGTGCTAGGCTGCTGACCCGAAAGTCGCATGTCCGATTCCGGTAGCGGCGCGCTCGCATATCCATGAAGGCGTGACGCTTGAGCCCCTTGCACTGTGCTATGTTAGTGCACGTTAAAGAACACCAGATGGTCGAAATTCCAGAGCTCTCCACTAAGGAGTACCTCATCATCATATGGTGCTTTTGCACGTAAAATACGAGACACCTTTCAGTAATTCATTCGCATGTCCATCTCTGAAATTATATTTCTTCATTGTGTTGTCTTTTTGGCCTTATACGAGTACAATTGCAATTGTCTTATAGACATGAATTTGGCTCGCGCTTTTTTATTCTAACGCCCACTGCGACTACGTCTTGTTTCGCGTCTGTATTATCGCTTGTTGTGCGTATATAACTAGCTATCTCATACGAAAAAAAAGAACGCCCTTGAGCAGGGAGTGACAATCGAGCCGATGCTTCGACAAATCCACCTACCGAAACGTTGGCTACACTGACATTCCCTGTTCGAGGATATTTTTCTCTCGCGTCCCACCTTCACTAACTAGCCATTCTTCAAAAAACGTTTTCTCTCTCTCTTGAGGCCTCCATCTTCCTCTGAACTTCTCTCTTCTTTGGAAATCGATATATGACAGCCTGCTAGAAGTGCAAGAAAGGCAGAAGTTCAGGGGAAGCGTGAAGCATGAAGAGATGAAAAATTCTTGAACACGGCGCGTCATTGGAGCCAAAGTTTCCACAAGCTGTTTTGTATTATTTTAAAGGTGCCCTGCAACACTTTTTCAAGTAATTTTCAAATGGCTTCTTTAGAAGCGCTTATTGCCTCATGAATCGACTGCCGCAAAAAAAAAATATTAGAATCTTCTGGTACAAGCGGAGTTAAGGGGATTTAACGCACGCTCCAAGCGCTTTCTCTCTCCTCTCGTATCAGCGAGCGCGCTGAAAGCTACGCAGGGAAGGGGGGGGGGGGGCTGACAAGGGGGCAAGAAGATGCGCCCCTTTGTCAGCGCGCATCATGGCCTTGAGCACCTTTTTTTTCGGTTTTTCTTCGAGGGCGCTGCAATTTCAATGTGATCGCGAGGGCACGCACGTGGCGGCATCCCGCGGCGGCAACGGTAACTACGCAGCTCACGACGCTCAAATCCCGCCAACGGCCACGTACTTTGGGTATATGGCGCAGTAATTTGGGTATATGGCATCTTTTGTAGAGAGAAAAAGGGAGCGATTTCTAGCTGACTTTGAGAATTATTTGCAAATTCCAGGCTGCGTGCTGCGTTATAATGTTTGGCTCGCGTGTTCTCAGGAGCCTCGGATGCCGATCGGCAGAGCTTTCTGACCATGCTGAAAGAAGTGTTGCAGGACCACTTTAAGGTGTCAACTGCCTTGGCAGTTGGATGGCAGTTAGCAGTGGCAGTTGCAACCTTGAAGAAGAGAAGGCCGCTTGTCGAAGCATTGGCTCCAGTGACGCCCCGTGTTCCAAGAATTTTAACGGCGAAGCTCTGTACCAAGCTGTTTAAGCTATCGCTAACTTGTGCTCCGTCGTGCACAACTCCTCAAGTGGGTACGCGCCACAGGAATTTTGCGAGCCCAACTACCGTGCACAGCAGGTGCGAGTGTCAAACCAAAACGAAGACGTGAAAAATAGAGAGAGAGAAAAAAAAAGAAAGAGATAGAATATAGAGAGGAATAAAGGTAATAAGGGCATAAAAAGATAGAGAAACATGGACAAAAAGAAAGAGGCACAGAAAGGGGAAGCACTAGATAGAGGTAGAAAGAAAGAAAGAAAGAAAGAAAGAAAGAAGAAGAAAGAAAGAAAGAAAGAAAGGAAGAAAGGAAGAAAGCGAAGAAAGGAAAAGGAATATACAGAAAGAGCGAGAAAGAGAGAAATAGAAAGAAACAGATATAAAAAAAAGAGATACAAGAAAGAGAGAAGTGGAAAGAAAGAGAAAAAGAAAGAAAGAGAAAAATGAAGAGAAACAAGGCAGCCCCCCCCCCCCCCAGCTCATCACTTCCTTCAGGTTTGGCCCCACTAGCGCGAAGCTGGCATACTTTTTTTTTGTTCCTGACTTGCGAGAAGGGCGTTTGTACCTGAAGTTTCGATTTCTGTAACAAAGAAAAAAATTAAAAGAAAGCGAGGAAGAAAGAAGAACGCACGCACTGGAGCTCAGACAGAGATACAGACGGGCCCGTCTGATCAAATCTTGCCCAATCGTCCAATTAAGAATTTTAACCAATTAAGAATTTTTTTTAAAGAAGTCGCTCCAGGTTTCGTGTCGACTCAGATGGAGCTTTAATTCGAATGAGCAACAAAAAATAATAATGAAAGATTCGTAATTTTTTTTTCTTTCCGTTTTTCTTTTACTTTCCAAATGGTCGCTACTGCAGATGGGACACTGTCCGTATGTGGCAACGTAAGCGAATCCGAATGCGTTATTTTTAGGCAGTATCGAAATCGTACTTTCTCTTCTCTTTTCTTCTTTCTTTTTTTGGTCTAATGCGGTATGTTGTCGTATGTGATTGGCTCATAGGGCTGCGAGGCCATACGCCGTCCCCATTGGCTCGGCATATATGGCAACACGGCGGAATTAGGCAGCGCGTTGCATTTTTTTTTTAGGGGCGAAGCTCCTTAAGGCGGCACCCGTTCGTCCCTCGTAGTCGTAGTCGTAGTCCGTAACCAGTCTTACGCTTTGACCTCCAAGGTGGTGCCGGTGGGAGATTTTTCCTGTGCGTTGTTGAACAATAAAAAATTCGCAGCGGTAGCTAAAAGCCGACTTCTTCTGTCTCTCATTCCCATTAGCAGCCATTCTTTACCTCCAAGGTAGTGCCTGGTGAGATTTCTCCTGTGCGTGATTAATCAATAACAATTTTGTTCAAAAACGCTGTTGATTGATGAAATAAACCAACGAAAGACGCCAGATGTTTTGTAAAAGCAAAACGGAAGAACGCCAGATGTTTCTAAAGCAAGAGGAAAAGACGCCAGCTGCTTAACGAAAGACGCCAGATGTTTTCTAAAGCAATGGTTTTCTAAACAATGAAAATTCACAGCGTACATGTAAAATTAAAGTGAGCTGCAAGTCGTCATAACTCATCGAACCTTTAGTATAAACGCGCCCTATCTCACGTCGGTGATGATGTACTGGGCAGAATTCACGGAAGATTCACGGTTTACCGATGAACCTCCGCAGCTTCGCCCACTCAGCATCATTCACTCCGTGGATATGCTGTGATTTTTTGCTATTCGAGAGACTGCCCTTAGGCATAACATAGTTACGTAACGTCAGAATAGGCGCGTCAAACGTGAACAAATTTAACATGTTGAATTCGTACATACAGTCTAATATATATATATATATATATATATATATATATATATATATATATATATATATATATTATATATATATATATATATATATTCGACTACACGGACGAACGTACGAAAACTTTTATTTGTTCCCAAATTTCGTACGGGCTCCCAAAATGATCACATTTACAGATCAACTGACGCGTCCTTTATATCTATATAGGTGATCATTTTCGGTGCCATGGTAATCACGTTACGCACGCAAGACGGCCGAGCAGCCAAGCTAACATCTGGACATCATTAAAACACTTCTGTCTATCTCTCTTTCTTTCATCTATCGCTCTCTCACAGAGTCTCTAAGAGCGAGTCGTAACTACGGAGTCATCCCACGATTGCGCAACTCCAATGTGGGCACTGTTTCGCCTAAATGAGCCTGCTTACCTTCGCACTTAGCGGAACTCCTAAACCAAGGAACAAGAAGTGGTGTTAGGCGCCTGAAAAAAGGAACACGGAGCTCATAAAGGCTCGCAGTACTTCCATTTCCTGGGTGCAGATTCAGTAGTTTTTCTGTTTTCTTTTATAAGTTCACTGCAGATGACATTGTTCCCCTAACCAGGCTAACTACGCTGCTTAAGTAACCGGTTTTAAAACTGCGCTAGAAGTTTTGAGTGCTAGCGAACACGCATACCAAGGCGCATACCCCGCATACTTAACGTCGTCGGCACCCGCTAAAAGTGCGCGCACTCGAATCACACGCTTCGCCGCGCAGGCGCAGTAGCGCTCTCGCTACAGGGTTGGACCGGTGAAAAGGAGGGGGGGTGTTTATGGAGCCGTGACTGTTTAGTGCCCGTTGCTTACTTGTTTGTTTTGTTTGGTTGATTCTTTTACTGCGTACGGGAGTCCTATTTCGCCGATTCGGCGTCCTATACTTCCCACCGGCTAGCTAGCGGGCAGCAGCGACGCAAGTTTAGCAAAAATACAAAGCAAACGCAAATAAAAAAGAAACACCAGGACCGGTACATATACAACGGCTCGTTTTCGCCTAAAGTGTCGGTTGTTTGAGGGTGCAGAACTGAGTGCCAAAACAACACAAAACAAAACAAAAAGAGCAGGAAACGTCGTTGTATTTGCTTCTCAGCGCAAACAGGCCGTTTCGCAGTGTCGATGGACTACTTTCGCCGTTTGCTTTCTCTCTCTCTTTTTACTGGCTACCGAGGGGTAATTGCGAATACGGAAGATAAGAAGAACAGAAATAAGGAAGAAAAAAAAATACAGAAAGCTGCCCTCCTCGGAGTCCTGCCGAAGAAAGCTTGTCGAACACTCTCCTCTCTCGCTCGTCTTGCGCTGTTCCCGTTTTTCCAATCGGCATCTTCTTTTGTACTTCTCTTCTTGCTTTTCAGTGCGTTATTTATTTCCTCGGGGTGACACGCTCTGGTTCTCACGCGTTTTCTTTTTGTTTTTTCTTTATTTATACGTTACGTACTCTGGCGCGGCCGAGTGCGCGCGCTATTTACGCGAGAGGCTTGCGGGCGGGCGGGCGGGCTGTATTTTCGGGATTGAGCATTCGCCGAAGCCGAAACGATGTATCACTGCGCGCTTCGGGCGTGGCCTCTTCTGCGTACATAACTACTTTATACTGTAGAGTATTGAAGTTCGCCCCGTAGACTTCTCACCGTTTGCATATAACGGGTTGCCGAAGAATTATACACCATGGGCGACGCCGGTAGCGACTCCTCAGTATGCCGGGCCTATAAGCAGAGACACCAGAGCTTACACTGCGGCGACCAGCTGTCCTTACTGAACTGCTGGTGTAAAGCATTGACACTTTATTGATCATTAACTCACGCTACATTTATATTTGCCCTTTGAACGAGAACACTGACGAAAGAGGGCGTGAAAGAGAACTTTAAAAAACTCATAGCGTCCTTTATGCATGATAAAGAGTGCTTAACAGCGCAAACGACAGGAGGGGATAGAAGAGAATAAACAGAGGAAACCAAACACGCAAATAAATTTAGAGGTTGCATTTGTAATGTAGTGTATCAGCTGCCGTTGTCGTGTGGAAGAACGTCGGCCAAACAGGTCGTCGTTTAAATGAGAGGCTGAAGGAGCACCTGTACAATGTGGATCGGATAAAACAGGGTGGCTGCAGTCTGCTCATTGCAGCACGTGTGGGTGCAGGCCAAAAGTTTTCAGATTGCACCGTTGTCGCAAAATGCAGGGATCGCACCACACGCGAAATCGTCGAGACAGAAAACATTTTTTCCGTTAAAAGATGATTGTGTTAGCACCCCTTCTGTCGCGCTCACCGATAAAGAAAACTCGTTCCTTCGCTTGGCGTTGCGATGTAGGCGTGCAATATCGTTGTGTTTCGCGCGTGACCGGTGGAACTGGCGACTGTATAAAGGCGAACACTTTCGCAAGAAATAAATTGTTGGCAGTAATCGGCGCTCTCTTTCCTCTCTTGTATCCCCTCCTGTCGTTTGCGCTGTTAAGCACTCTTTGTCATGTTGTACCAACACGCCCGATCCTACTGTCTCTTAAGTCAAGCCCGTTATACCTAGTGGCACGGGCTGGGGCCTTTTTCTTTCTTCGTTTTTCTTCTATTTCCCCACCATATTACATGTCTCTTAAGTACTTTATGCACTCGCCCAAGACGACTCGAAGGCGAAAGCCAGCTTCTTTTCCATTGAGTCGATGTATTAATCCTCGACCGGTTTCACGTTAGTGTTGCTGTCTTGTGTAGTATAGCGTATCAAGGGGTGGGAAAGGGAAGTGGATGTGAGGAGGAGGGAACAGAGGAGGACAACGCCACCAGCTGCGCCTCTTCCTTAGTCTTCGCACTACTACTAGTGCGCAGCTGCACCACTTTGAATGTATCGTAGCTGAGCAGCGACGTCACACCCACCCCCGTGACTGCGCGCGCTCCGCCTCCTCACCGCGTTTTGCGCGGGCGCGCGCCGGCTCCGCACCGCTCTTCTAGGTGGCATTGGGTGTGCAGTGCTTCGCCGCTCCTTCTCTCGCCGTTCGCTCTCTCTCCTCCCTGCGCCCCACTCTCCCGTCCGCTGGCTGGGCGCCTCTCGAAATGTGTGCTCGAGACGCCGCTGTGAAACGCCAACGGCGACCACAAGGCTGAGATTATGGCGTCAGGTACAATGACACACAAAACAGGTGCTGATGAATGTGTAAATAAATGGTTTACGGTACAAATCCTCGTCTCGTCATTAATTTACGCCATTAAAATTACTGCGCCGTGTACTCTCGGCGCAAGAAATGCATTCGCATTTCCTCACGATTCCCTTCGGGGAGGTGGGGGCATTTTTTAATTTTTTAAATCGTGACTATCGTGGAAAAAAAAAAACGGCACAAGGATCTCGCTACCAGCTCTGCTACGGCAGTCGGAGGCTCCGGTAACCCCTAAGAACGTAAATGGTAAGAAGCCTATGGCCAAAGTGAAATTCCCTAACATTCCTGGCAACGCTGGTACGCACGTAGTCCGCACGCACATCTTTCTTTCTTTCTTTCTTTCTTTCTTTCTTTCTTTCTTTCTTTCTTTCTTTCTTTCTTTCTTTCTTTCTTTCTTTCTTTCTGCTACGCCCCCCCCCCCTATTTTGACTGTTCGCTCTGTCACGGCACACGACGCAAAAGAAACTTGGCAAAGAAACATACGTCTCTTTCTGTTACCTTTTGTTCTTTTTCCGCTGCATCTAATTATTCTAGCGTTCTCTTCAAAGCCGAGAGGCTTTCTCCGGTAGCGCTATATTTAAAGGTCGACGGTGGTGGCAACCACTGTGCCGCTTGCCGCCAGAAAAAAGCTCGGGCACGCGCTCGTGCGATTAGTACCGTGCACGTTGTTTAAGTGCTCGGGCCGCGCGGCGTAGCACCGTGTTTTCGGCGCTTGTAATCATTAGCATATACCTGCGATTTTGCTGGAAAAGTGGGGTCCGAAACGGGTGCCACAGTCCGGTGCGTGTTTTAGGTAACGGGCTGCACAAAATTGGTCCTGCATACCTGGTCGTTTTCTGCGGAAGAAACAGAAAACGAGAGAGGGAGAGAGGGAAACAAAAAAAGAAATCCGGTTGGTTCTGTGTAACGTACACTTAAAGCTAGCACTTGCGTTTCGCTACTATCGTCATCTCCAGAATGCGCTTTTCGCCTGCAAGCCAAAACAAAAAATAAAGCCAGCTCGGGTTTGCTGCGAATAGTGGCAACCCTGACGCGTGGTTTCAACGAAAGAAAGAAAAAAAAAAAGAAAGCGAACGTGAACATGCATGGTGTATGACGTTACGTGGAGAACGAAAGTTTTCTTCGAAGCGCATTTACACCAGGTCAGTAGCTGCGGGCCTTGAAGGCAAGTTCGAGAAATAGCGCTTATTCCTTCGCAAGCTAAGTGCTAAATGTGATGGCTTATGGTATAATAATCACTGTGTGTATATGAAAGGTAATGGGACAAAGCGCCACTTAAAGTAGAGCGAAGATGACCAAATATTCGCGGTATATGGACGTTCGCGACAGCAAGGAAGCAAGTAAAAAGACAGGCAAACAGTAACTCTGTTAGTCTTCCGTTTCTTTTGGTACACGTGATCACTGAGTCATGCGTTTCGGTGAATACGTTGGGCGTCCACGTGAGCTCTGTAATTATCTGTATAACTCAAACATAAACTTGTTGAGTCAGCTAGGCACGTCCCTCAATATACTGATGTGCTTCACAAGTTACTATTCCTGTACTGAATTTCGTAACCTAACCTGATCTATTCTAACCTAACATAACACATAACATAACGTAACATAACGCCTTATGTAGCAGGTGGTCGTCGCATACCGTGCTAACCATCTGGGCTACAAGCTCGGCCCATAAGCTGTTCGTTTCGGTGACCGTAGGAGGGATCATTTTCTGGTTGGCCATCTTGCCATGACTGTGGCATATGTTTAGTAGGAACAGTAAGTTTCCGTTTCTCGCTCAAAATGCAGCGGTCAGTGAGTGTCGGCCAATTCGTATTAAGCGGGTTCCGCCGGCATGTCATTGCGCTTACAGTGATCACCCGCGAAGCGCACGCGTTTTGGCCGCGGGACAGCGAACCGTTTTCGCTATATCGTTCGCTAGAATAATGTAATTTCGTTATTTCAACGTTTAACTTCGGCTGTAGCTAAAAGCAGCCGCTGTGTAGTTACTGCGGGTGCAGTTCAAATCATTAAGGCGAAAGCCTTAGGTACCTCGTCAAACGCGAAAAGTCACGTCGGTGGCGTCAACACGATTGATGCAAAAAAATATCATGTGATGACGGCACCCTATGAGGTCACCGCGGCCTCGCATGTCTCCAGTATATGTGACGTCATCAGACGTCACTATGACGTCACATGATGACGTGATCACGTGACATCGTCGCTTCGTCAAAGCTTGGCCGATCCCGGAGACACTGCAAGACCACGTGATGTTGAGAAAGCGTCCAATGCCTCCGATCCCTGAGGCAGTGCAAAACCACGTTGCCTGCAGAAAACTGTCGCCGGGGTAGAGAAGGTATGTACAGTCGACTGAGCAGAATGGATGGCTTCCGCCTTCGAGTCGTCGTAGGCAAAGGCATGAGGGAGCGTGCGTGACCTTTTTGGAGTCCTAATGCCCGACTCTGAGTTGTCTTCAAGAGGGAAGAAACGTGCTAGCGGTCGTATACCACGAAAGCGACATCGCCAACATTTCTTTATATAGAGCCAAAACCTCTGAAAAGTCGACACGGAAGTCGCCCATATCAACGCTCCTAATTATTACTTGCGTTTTTCTTTCTGTCTTTTTTCTTTGCGTGTACGCATCTCTCCTACGAACGCTTGTCGCAACCAGCAGTTCGTTCAATATCAAGTTACGATAAGAAAGCTTTCTTGCAAGCGAGCTCCCTTCAATTCACTTTTATTTTTTAGCCCTTTAAACCGCGCCGGCCGTACTTTAGTTCTGTTTAACGCGGATGTTCTTGCAACTTCGCAAGTATACTCTAAGTCAGCCCGTGTGCTATATATCGCGCGACGTTCGATTCTTTACGAACGCGGGCTCAGTCTTCCAGTGACCTTTTTTTCTCATCCGTTCATCTTCCCGGTAATTGCAATCGGCTTACGGTTGGTGTACGCTGATTCGCAGAGGGCGAAGCAGTTAGACACTTCCGGGATGGAGTGGCGGCTGCTAAACCTTCCTTCTGTATACAGACTTTATAACGACAGACTTAACTAGCACACCGATGACGCGTGAAAGGACAAACGGGACGGCGCTCATTTCGAGTCGAAGGGGAACACGAAACAAGATTGTCACTTCCGCAATCGCGCCGTACGCTAATCGCGCGACCGATTAATCGATTTCCCTGGTATACACCAGCAAAATTTGCATATGCAGACGACGATATTCTTTTAAGCAGACGACTACGTCGTCTGCTACGGCCGTCGTCTGGCTTGGGGGAATGGACAGTCTTGGTCTAACCATAGATTCACGAAGAATCTCGCAACTGGAGTCGGGGATTTCGAGAACGCTGCTGGCGGCAACGCCTTATATCGGCTAAGCGGGTCGATGCCAGACACATATATAAACTCTTAATAGTGTGTAGTTGTAGAGGGGTGAGAAAGAGCCCGCGGGTGCTTCTCCATATTTTTTTTTGTTGTTATTTTTCATCCCCCCCCCCCTTCCCATTGTATGTATACGTGCTGTGTGTTGAAACGAAGCGTGGCTGCGCGTATCAGAGACGAATCTCTAGCTCAAAGTCTTCTTGAAATTGCATGCCGCTGGCGATATTCGGCGAGCGTTCCTATCCACAACAGGCGACGGTATCAAGGTTGTTGAGCTTCGCTTGAGGTAAGGGAAAAGAGGGGAGGGGGGTGAGTCTTTCAGCAGTATAATTTAAATCTCTTCGAGTTAGCGTTACTCGGGCTTGTGTTTCCTCAGATATGGCCGTGATCCCGGATCTAGTCGCTCTTGTCTCCATTTTTACAGCGGACTGTCTGTTGGTTTTATTAGCCTGTGTATAACACAGAAAACGAGCCCTTAATAAATTCCCCTTCTTTCGTTCATTCATAGCGAGGTTCTCGTTCCGGCTGACTTGATGCCTTCGTTTAGCCGTGAGAGGGTTTGTTGGTCAGCCGCCAGCATCGTAAAAAAAGGTCACGTGCTACGGGACGCCAGCTGACAAAAAAAAAAAAGGAAGTGTTCCACGCACTAGCCGTCATATCTACGAGGGGCACAGGCTAGCACTCCCACATTTATATATACGCACATATATACCCGATAAAGTGGACCGGAGGAAGCATGTGACGTAGCCAGCCCCACCCCGCAAATTTCTTCTGCCATGACATACAAGGCACAAACTGACACTCGACCACATCGGCCTGCCCGGCCCCCACTTCAGATCAAGGAGGTGACCCCCCCCCCCCCCGAAAAAAATTTTGCCTACGCCCCTGGGAGGAAGACCGCCGATATGACTCAACTGGTAGAGCATCGGACGCGCTATCCGAAGGTTGTAGATTCGCTCCCTTCTAGCGGCAAGTTGTCCTTTCGTCCACTTTATTTTTTGTTACTCTTACATCATAATTACTACGCTACAGTTAAGGACTACAGATAATTTCCCCATATCTCTTTATTGGCTCAGTAATCCTTTCGTTTCATTACGTTGGAACTAATTAATGCGACAAGACATACCAAAAATAAAAATCCATTTCAACAGGATTGCCTAAGATGTAATTTATGTACGGTCCCAACCCCGTCCTCCTGCCTCCCCCCCCCCCCCACACACACACGTGCGCGCGCGCACACGAAAAATCTCAC
Source organism: Rhipicephalus sanguineus (assembly GCF_013339695.2). NCBI lineage: Eukaryota > Metazoa > Arthropoda > Arachnida > Ixodida > Ixodidae > Rhipicephalus > Rhipicephalus sanguineus. The sequence continues at coordinate 124,871,904 of NC_051182.1, forward strand.
TTGGAATGTTAACGCTATATCGGTGTTGTTTGTCCGTAGCTACGAAGGGGTTGTTGACGATGGTGCAGTGTTCGTGCGCGAACGGGAGAACGCTCACATACTGCACGAGATTGTTGCACAGCGCCGTAAAAGCAGTAAGGATGTACGACTTGCGTCAAAACAGCGTACACCAGCTCGTTTCGGACCGGAATAACATCGGGCTTTTCCTAAGGGCGTGTAATTAAACAAAATGAAAACACTATACACTCTCAGAGAGCTCCGGTATCGCGTTACCCGTGAAACGGCGCTTCCGACGTTCGCGCAAAAAACGACCGCGGTGCGATGGCTTGTACGCACGGGGTCCCCGGATGCAGGATATGTTTAGCAATGCTCAAAACTGAAAGCTATTTTACGGCTCGGCAAAAAAAAAAAAGAAGGAAAGACGCAGGAACGTTTATGCGCGCGCACCACTATGCATAAATAAGGGTTGTTTGCATCTGCACGTTGTCACCGGATGCGGGCAATTAAATCCGAGCGACAATCCAACGTTGCCTGTACAGGTTAGTTCTTCGAACGACCGGTTTAACGGGTTTAGTCTCGGAAAACGAATGAGACAAACACAAGCTATGCGTGGCTTTTAATGACTTAACGTCGTAAAGGCTAATGTAAGTACAGTAAGGTCCACTGTTAAAGGGAACACTCCAATGAGCACCTTTCATTTTGCTGGCCCTCCAACAGCAAGCGGACAGGGAAACATTGTTCATGCAATGCACGAGTCTGTCAAAAAGAGGCAGAACTGTTAACCACCGGTAGTTTTATGAAAATCTAAGCCGCTATGTTTTTCCAAGAGAGCGAAATCCAAACAAGCCCTGCACGCAAGTGTTCCCTTTAACAGTGTACCCGTCTGTACAGCGGATCTTATTGGAATCCTCAGCGATGAAACGCGAAGTGATGCAAAGGTAGGCGAACGTGGGCATAATTTTAACACTGAAGGAACCTCTTCTGCGCATGTCTCCAACCTTCACCTCGCCTCCATCCTCCACTCGCCTCCGCTATACTATGATATACCTTCCCTCCTCTTCGCCCTCACATTACTCCTGACCCTGACTTCCTTGCCCGACTCCCTTGCTATACTAAGCTATACGTGGCTAAGCTACGGTTTTACCCTCTCCCCTCCTCCTCACCGTCACGTCCCTTACCCACCTCATTGCCATACTGCACATAACTATACTATACTATACTATACTATACTATACTATACTATACTATACTATACTATACTATACTATACTATACTATACTATACTATACTATACATGACTATGCTGTGCTTTGCTATCTACCCCCACCTCTTTTATATACCCCCCGTTGCTATGCATACTCTCTGCCCTTCTCCTCACCGTGCTACGTTTTGGTTGCGAACATCAACAGACCCGTTTGAGCTCGGCTTTAACATCCCCGCTGTAAAAACCAAGTCTTGACAAACGAAGGGGGAAATTTCGTACCTTCGATCATCCGCTTCCTCCCCCACCCCCCGTCTATCGTCCCGTATTTCCGCCAGGGTGCTCCGCTACGTGTGTGTGCCAGCGTCACTTCCGCAGGAAGCGACGCGTTCGCTTTTCTCGAGAAAAAAAAAAAAAAACGAAACAGCAATGAAACGTCCGTTTCCTCAGTTTCGAACGCGTTGCGGCGCCGGACTCGCTGTCTTTCGCTTCTTCCTCTTCGAAATTTCTATCTGCCCCCCTCTCTCAGGTTTTCGCCTTTTTTTTTGTTTCTTCGTGAAGCTTTCTTTCTTTTTCTTTTTTTGCACGAGTACTACGTCGTTGGCTCGCTATATTTGGTAACGGCCCCGTCTGGACAGCGCGGAAGAATCGACTGCGCTATACATATTATACAGGGAAAAAAGATGAATAAAAGAAGGAAACGGAAACGAGCCGTGTGTAAAGAGGATACCTTTGAAAAACCTTACCGTCGTTCGCAGTTAGGTCTCGCATTCCAGTTTAAAAAAGGAGCGATCCTTCCCCGTAACTCCGAGAATCGTTTAATTAATGCGGGGAAAAAGCACACTTTGCGTTGTGAATCGTAAAGGATGCTTATGTCCAGGTTAGGCTGACGAGACTAGGATATGCCTACGCACACGAATTCACGCACTCACGCACACACACTCACGCACACACACTCACGCACACACACTCACGCACACGCACACGCACACACACACACAAATGCTGTTTATGTCTGCGTTAGAGTAACGATAATATCCGGGGTTTTTCGCCCCAAAAACTATGATAAGATTATAAGACACGCCATATTGAAGGGTTCAGGAAATTTCGACCATCTGGTGTTCTTTAACGTGCACTGACATCGCACACTATACGCGGGCCTCTAGCATTTCGCCTCCATCGAAATGCGACGGCTGCGGCCGGGATCGAAACCGCGACCTTCGGGTCAACAGCCGAGCACCGTGACCACTGTACCACCGATGCGTACTAAGTCCACGTTAGACTAACTAAATAAAAAAAAAAGGTGCATATTGCGGCGAATACATTCTGTGGGCAACTGCTCATCGGCTGCTCATGGCCAATTGTCCTGGGAACAGCGTAGCCAGCACTAAGCCAATACGAGCCAAAATGAGGCAACTATAGCCAACATCAGCAATTATTGCTATCACGCTTTCACAATGCTCTCACTTTTGATTTAATGGGCGTAAAGGATCCCCAACGGAGATTTCTTTCAAATCTAATTTATTTCTAAAACTTACACTTTGCCTTTATCATAGTTTGCTATCATTATATTTTGTACTTCACTGGTGCTCTTTTTTTTTTTTTTTAACGCGTAAGCGTATCTACGCCGACTCAGCGAGAAACCTGTGTGCCCTTCTGTTACGCAAGGACCATCATGACAGCATGAAATAACAGTATGATTAATATGACAGTCATATTGCCAAAGCGCGCTTCTTTTGCTATTTTTATGTAACCGGTCCGTAACACGTATAACCACTGCCTTGCGCAAAACCGCGCCCGAATGTCTGGGAACCTCCCAGATTATTTTAGAGTCTTCTGATAGGTTTGAGCGCGCAAACGCCAACAGTGGAGTTTTTTCTGGAACTAACGTGGCCACCAGCGATAAAGCTCGAATGTTCGATGCCACATGTATGAATTCCGACGCGTTTTACCGCAGATCAGGTCATCCTGGCGACCGACAGTGCTTGATAGTCGCTATCAATGTACTGCGTTTATTGCTTGTACTTGTACTTTTCATTTCCTGGGCACAAGTTCACCCGAATAAACAGTTTCGTCTTGAACACGCCGACTGCTGCCTTTTTCAGCGTCACAGCCACGTGACAATACCATAACTAGAGAACTGGAAAAGATATGCATAATAAGGACGTTAACCAGCAGACTAAATAAGCGTACTAACTAACTAACTAACTAACTAACTAACTAACTAACTAACTAACTAACTAACTAACTAACTAACTAACTAACTAACTAACTAACTAACTAACTAACTAACTAACTAACTAACTAAATGGCTGATCAAGTAGACTGAATGAAACTAACTTAAATGAGAGAGCACTAAAGTTACGATGATCAACGTGGACTAAGCATCAGTGCTGAAGGTGATGTGATAAATTTCGCGTGATTCGTTCGTTCGCGAATGTTGACTCTTTCGATACGTAGCGCAATGAAACATATCATTCGATTTTAGTTTAAGCTTATATGCCAAACTCATTACGCCTGGTTGCTTAGAGACACGTAGACGTTTTCACATTCACTATCTGCTTCTGACACGGCGCGTTTTTTTTTTAAATCTTACTTTTGACGCGAGACATCGGCGAATGGTATAAATACGGCGAATACCGCGTCCCTTGCTCGCCGCTCTACAATCACTGTGCATCAGATTATACCCGACATCAGTCTGATTTGTTCGCATTCGGTTTATAATCAAGAAAGAAAAAACATCATGAAGCAATAAATATATAGGGAATTAGCTCCGCTGACGCAAACAAGTATCTATCTATCTATCTATCTATCTATCTATCTATCTATCTATCTATCTATCTATCTATCTATCTATCTATCTATCTATCTATCTATCTATCTATCTATCTATCTATCTATCTATCTATCTATCTATCTATCTATCTATCTATCTATCTATCTATCATCTATCTATCTATCTATCTATCTATCTATCTATCTATCTATCTATCTATCTATCTATCTATCTATCTATCTATCTATCTATCTATCTATCTATCTATCTATCTATCTATCTATCTATCTATCTATCTATCTATCTATCTATCTATCTATCTATCTATCTATCTATCTATCTATCTATCTATCTATCAAGTACTCCTGACGACACAGTCTATACGCCATGACGCAAAATTTCTTTTCTTTATATCTGAAAAGAAATGAGACCGCAGGCTACGTTACAGCCAGCTATCCCATCATCGGGATATTAATATTGAAACGCCAAACTTGTGCAACTACCAAAGGGTCGGCCCTACAGGGCGGGCTTTGCAAACTTTATAGATATACAGAATATACAGAACGACAGTAATGTTAAGAATAATTATGTGCTAGAAGCCGTGAATACCGTCGTTTGCCAAGTGAAGCAATAAATGAATACTAAAGAAAAACGGGGCTACACAAACATGCAGTGTTGAAAACGAGATTCACTTGGATCGCAAAAACAAATTAAAACGAAGGACGTGCTGGCTGGCGCAGCAAATGTTTGAGAAAAAAAGAAATATATATCTAAGGCTGACCCAGATTCGTTTTAATTCCTTCGCAACTATACAGCGGCGCGCAATCTTCTAGCTAACTCTGTTTCACTAACTCGACTCACTCCCCATTGCCCGCATATCCACGTCGTTGAAACCATCGCCCGCGGCGGTGAACAACCCGTTCCGAGAACAGAGCACGAAGTCTGGGGGAGCGGGGAAAGGGGGGGGGTAAGGGGGGGTGAGTTAAGGGGGGCTCGGCCCGATGTAGCCGCCCTTATAGTGGATTGTTTATACCCTCCACAGCGGGGACAGTTTTTAATCAGTCCGGAGGCGACGGCCGTCGCCTTATCACCATTCTTTGAGTAGAGACGCATGCATGCATGCGCTCGCCCTTTTGAAAGAGCACACGCACCCGCCTCACTCTTGCTCGACGCATGTTATTTATCCAACGATGTCAACCTGGAGGCCTTCTTTAATTACTTTCTCGTTTATCTACGCGGAGTTATTACATTACAGATGGCTACATTTCGACGCAATCCTGCAATATATATATATATATATATATATATATATATATATATATATATATATATATATATATATATATATATATATATATACTTGTGGCGCGGAGTCGTGTTCGAGAGCGCTCGAAGCGGTGACGCTGCCGTGAGACTCCCCCGTGCTCGAAGTATTAGAGAGTTTTAGATGGGTATGCAAATACGGTACGCAAATACGCTACCGTATGACGGTACCGCTCCTCCTTTCCAGGTCGTCGACCTTTTGCCGGTGTAGGCACCCCAACACCACAAAAGCTTTTTCAAAGGATACACCTGTCGTTTGGGGTACGCATTGTCACTGGAACGGGGAGCGGCAAAAGCACAACCAGCGGGAAAGGAGATGCTATACCGTACTGCCTTACCGTATTTTGCGTACCGTATTTTCAGTAACTTGCTAAAACTCTATTGTCAACGAGTCGTCGAAGCGCGTAACGCCATAGCTATACTGCGATACTCCCTGCACATCCTGCAAAGTGCGAGTCTCCACATTTGTAGATGCACGAATCGTGTGCCGACACGCTGCAGTCGCTAATGGAGGTCATTCGCGTTCTCCTGACGAATCGGCACACGAAATCTGTTCCAGAGTACGATGTACAGGTGTATGCGCAAGTACCGAATACGCTTAGTGCTTGAGAGTGATAGCGAAGAGCGTTGCCCTCTAGCTGCGAATTCTAACTGTCCATCATTAGCAAACCTTGCTGCGCCATTATTTTCACGACCTTTGAAGGTCCAACAATTCTTGTGTCCCTTCCGCACAAGCACAAGGGCGTTCAGACCAATATCCGGCCCGGGTGCTTGGTGTCGCTTGTCTAATTGGAGCTTCATCGCCTTTCGGTACCTGCTTTGTTCCTGATTGGTTTTCCCGAGTTCGAACAGTTACAGGTCGTCATCGATTTTAAGTTCTTTGTCGGCTCGAAATGTCGGAACTTCGCCATAAGCAGCAAAATGGGCCACAACCGCTTCTAGGCGGCGTTTCCACCTGCCTTTGAACGTTGGATTCATGGACATGAATTACTCGATGTCACGGATGGCCCTTTCAGCCACTTCATTTGCCTACGGGTGGACGAGAAGACGCTAACAGCGTTGTGGCTTTGCTTGACCGAGCGATACTCCCACAGCTCAAAAGTTGTGATATCTGACAATGGACCCGCATTCTTAAGCAAAAAGCTTCAGCAGCGGGCAGATGGCCGTGGTATTACGCTACGCCGTTGCGCTCCATTTCTCAAAAAAGTAGTTTGTAACCGGACCAGAGAGATACCTCAAGGCTATTGCACGGTCCCAACTTTGAGACTTGTTATCACAGAATGTCCCTAGAAAGCTCTGCCTCCAATCCGCCCAAAAATGTCCTGCCATTTTTGTTGCTCGTATCTCATACCAGGTCTTCGCAGTGCCTCCCAGGCAGAACCGCATGTTCATTACTGGGACACGATCGTGTTGCCGAAAATTCTGATCGCACGCATATTCATAGAGGTCAAGCCAGGCCTGAGCACTCATTGATGAGGAGCCATCGTAGATCTCTGGCTTAAATAATTCTTATGGTGCTTTCAGAGATCTCTCAAGGCCGGTCTGCATTATAATCTCCAGATGTTGCCGCTTGCTGTTTTCTTCCTGTAACTTGATTATGTCTTCAAATATATGATACCTTCTTGAAGCGCTGTTTGTTTCAGTGAAGGCTAGCCCATCTTTTCGTTAGTCTGGCTTCCGGTGGTCTATCTTCCCTATGCATCCCAGCAGTACGCGAAATGGACGCTTTAAGTTCGTGGTTACTCATTTCTTTCTTCGAGAATGGGCGATGCGTCGCCGAACAGTCACAGCTCACGCGAACAGGTCGACTTCCCGCCACAGACGCAGCATGCAGCGCTCAACGTCTCGACATCATCCACACGGCTTGCAGCGACGCAGACGGTCGTCGGAAAACCGGAGCTGTTCAGGCGCGCAGCACAGGATCCTGCAGTAGACCGCGCCAAAATTGTAATGACATCTAAAAATCATAAAACCAATTGGTTGATTGTTTCTTAGTAACCTGGCGCAACCCACCGCGGGGGATCGGTCATAAAGCGGGTGGTGCCTTCTTTTTGAGATGAAATTGTTTTATAATCTAAATACGGTTGCCATTACTGTTTATTCCACTTCTGCTTTTTCCTCTCCTCCAAGAACGGTGCCCTCGTGTTTTCTGCCCCCGTTTAACACTACATGAAGCCCGTGCCCCAGAAAAGCCGGAGTCAGCGGCGTTACCCGTGCTCGAAAAACCGATGTGTCCAAAGAATAAAAGGTCAGGTTTCAGGCCGGAATCGAACCCAACCTGGGACACATATACGACCAGTGGTGGGGGAGAGGGGTGGGGGAGGGAACGGATTGCTCCCATTCACCACCTGATTTGGTGTAATTTACCTGTATGGCTTTATTTGGCTGTAATGATATGTACTTATATTCATTAGGTTGGATCTAACAATGAAACAGGGTCCTCGATCCAACTTATTTCGTTCATTCCTGTGCATAACGAAGTATTCTCAAGGTCCCGAGCACCTTGTTATGCGCAACCGAATGAAACCAACAGAAAATGAAGGCAAGGAAAGTATAGGGACATTATTTCTAGGCTTTAAACGTAATGTAGTAGTTATAATATAAGTATACGAACACTAAAGTTAACTTTCATTGGTTTCTTTAGGTTCTGCATTACAAAGGAAACGAGCCCTTATCAATTCCTTTTCTTCGTTCATTCATAGCGATGGTCTCGCTCTGGCAGACTTCGTGACTTTGTTTAGCATGCGAGAGATTATTGGTAAGCTGCCAGCTCGCAAAAAAAAAGAAAAAAAGATCGCGTGCTACGTAACGCCAGATGGCAAAAAAGGGTGTTCCACACTCGCCGTCATGGCTACGAGCGGCGTTTGCTAACACTTCCAGGTTCACATGCACAGCTTTGCCCAATAAAGTGGACGCGAGGACGAGCGCCGCCGTAGCTCAATTGGTACAGCATCGGACGCGTTAATGGGAGGTTGCGGGTTCGGTCCATACCAGCAGCGAGTTGTATTCTCGTGAACCTCTCGTGCAATTTCTTTGCAATTATATCATGATTACCGCATTACATTTAAGGTCTGCAAATAACGACCCTATGCTTTCCTTGGTTTCATTGTCTGTTGGTTTCATTATATAGTACATAAGAAAGAAAACGAGCCCTCGATCAATGCTCCTTCCTTCGAGCACCTCGTTGTTATAAAGGCGTTTTGACTTTATGCCAAGCCTTTTGGCATCGAAGGGGCGGCGCCGACCGTGCATTCGGAAGGCTCTCATGGCGCCATTCACCCAGATATCTCGGTATATCTGGGGGTGTCGCCACGACGTATCTGGAGCAGAATCGAGCCGTCCGTTAGAATAAGAAAGGAAGAGAGAGAGAGGGAAAGAAGGCGACAGAGAGAAAAGCGGAGAAGCGAGCCTGGTTTGTGCTCCAAGAAGAGCAGGAGAAAAAAATTGGGTCGCCCCATTTTGGCCGCAAAACAAAGCAAAAATACCGGGTCGACTCACCGGCTGGCAGGCGTGATGACGAACAGGGAGCTCCCCTTACGTGAAGATTTAATGAGCCGTCGGAAATGCTACGCGGAGGCGTTAATAGGAAGTGTTAGGACGTCCGCAGTATTCGTGTATCTGGGGCGTATAGGCACAAATTTCTTTCGGCGACGGGGGCGTGGGATTCAACCTTTCTTTGTGTATGCTCGTGCGTGCGTCTGTATGGTTGCGTCTCTAGATACACATGCAAAATTGAAAAACTTCGGGAGGGTGGGGGCTGGTGTTTGGCCCCACCCCCCGAAGTTCTTTAAGAAAGAGGGGGGTTGGGGGAGGGCTTTCAACACCCCCCCCCCTGGCTACGCCTACGCCGGGGGGGGGGGGGGGAGGGGTGACTCCCAACTACGGGTTGCCTCATCACCATATCTTGAGTTTTGGCACTTAGAACTTAGAGTTCATTAAGGCGAAAGCCTTAGATGCCACATCAAACGCGAAAATTGACCGTCGGCGTCCCGCGGCGTCGGGCGCAACACGAGTGATGCAAAAAAATCATCATCATGTTATGACGTCACTATACAACGTCCCGAAGACGTCACAGACCGCCAAATTTGCGCGACATCCTTATGACGTCATCAAGCCGTCACTGTGACGCAACGTCACATGGGGACCTCATCACATGACGTAGTAGCTTGGTCGAAGGTGGGCTGATGACGTAGGCAGTGCAAAGCCACGTTAGGGGCAGAAAGCTTTCGGAGGGTGGCAGGGCAGGATAAATACATCGCCCGAGAAGAAAAATAAGATGGCTTTCGCCTTCCAGTCGCCTTAGGTGAGTGCATAAGGGACCCTGTGAGTTTTTTTCATAATCATCAGATCGTTTTTGGCCCGGAACACCGCCGCGCCTATAGTTTTTTTTTTTTTTTCAACGCAATGCGGAGATCTACTCGTATGCCGTGACGGCATGACCGTTAAAGAAAGTTCCCACGTTTCTGTTATCGCTACTGGAAAATTGCGCAGTAGGTGGCGCTGTACACGCCCAAATTACCGCCATTTCACTAACGATGTATACCTAGCCAAATCGTCGGCAGGGTGTTCTTTATCTCCGTGCATTGGTCTAAATAGCGCATTAAGTTAACGAGACATAACCTAACTGCCCGTTTTGTTTTGTTTTTGTAATCTTCTTTTTGCTTCCATTCGTTTATCTCTGGGCTGACAGCAGTTGGAGTTGCACTGTTGATTTCATCGGTTATTCTGACCGCCTTCGTGGCCTCATTAAGCAGTCGATTCCAATCAGCAACGGACTGTCTCTGTCTGAACCCGCGTACGTTATCTTTCGGCGAGCGATATGAAAGTCCGGGGACCGAAAAGCGCGTTTCAGTTACGCCTATGATACACATGTACGTACGTCAGTAAATGCTCACCCCGACGAAAAGCGCTGGCGGTAATCTCACCTCGCGGTGCTAAAATGTAACGCAGATACGTAGACTGCAACGCGAGCCGAAGCTTTCCCGTAGGAAGGCGTGCCGATCGGCAAAGCCACACAGTTTGTACATGGCGAGGGTTGCGAGAAGGTGGCATAAGATAGTGTCTGAAGGTTTATACAAAATTTTGTGAACAATGTGCAAGCTTACGCTGTCTGCTTGGCTGTATAAGTGACTCTGTCGACTCGTCTACCGAGCTGGACAGCGTACAACGGTGTTTGGCATCATGCTCATCATCGTAATCGTCATCGTCGACGTCGTCGTTGACGTCCTCGTCGTCCTCAGCAGGACGAAGGCCTCTCACGTAAACCGACATGTGCACAGCCTCCGAGACCAGCCTCTGTCTACGCAGAACGGGTAATTTCTACGCTATCCGTAACAATTAGCGCGTAACGCTTAGCAACTACGAACACCCTCCCTCGTCGAAATGAACGGTGCTGTCTTGGGAAATCGACTGCACCAAAAAGTGCTGCGCAATCCTTTTTTTTTAAACCGTATTCGCATTGCCCGTTTATCCGTTAGACGACGGTGCTAATAAAGCAGAGCTCATTTTCTATGCATGCCCGTGGCACTGACGTCCGCCAGGCAGAATAGTGCCAAACTAACGGTATCGCAAACGGTCGCGGACACTATGCAAAGGGTACGCCCTTTGTACTGGCATACCGTTAGCAAAAAAAAAAAAAGAAAGAAAGAAAGAACGAAAGAGGTTTGGCGTTTTCAGCTGCGACTCGTTTAAACTGGCGTAAAGGTTATTAATGCGATAAAGTTCGGGGTGAACGAAGCTTATAAGAAGCGAGATGAAAGATTACCTGTCGTACGTATGTACTGCGTGATCTGCAAGCGTTAAAACGAAATAATCCTCCCTGCTTAAAAGCACGATTCGCGCTAGTACTGACCAATAATGATAAGCTCGGGGGACGAATCTATAAGAAGCGAGGTGAAAGGTTTCAGTTGAAGCCTTAAAGATGGCGAGAAATAAATGAATTCGTGGAATCACTGTAAACGTTTAACCACTGGTTTAATCTTCACTTAAGTATAGACGGCTGGTTAGATTGAGATCTGAGGCTGAATGTCGCGCCTTCTCGAGGTATGAAATGATTAATGATTGAAACCGTGCACGTAACACCGGAAGCGCGCTGACTGCAGTTAAAAGATTTTCCTAAGCGATAGCGGTTATCACTGGATAATATTAGTCAGTGCACGTACACGCCATCATCTTTTGGCGCTATTTCACGCATAGACTATGTGATCCTGAACGCGCAGCCGGTATCTTTCATTCTTTTTTTTTTTTTTTTGGTGTTGTATCGCCTTCCCTACTTGCGGCGCTTCCGGCATTCGTTGTCACGGCGTGTTAATTAATGGATATATATCTGGGGTTTTACGGGCCAAAACTACGATATTATTGCGAGGCACGACGTAGCGAGCCAAATTTGGATTAAGTTGACGACCTGAGATTCTTTAACGCGCACCTAAATCTAAGTACGCGGGTGTTCTTGCATTCCGCCCCCCGTCGAAACGCGGCTATCGTGGCTGGGAATCGAACCCGCGCCCTCGAGCTTATCAGCGTGACACCCTGGCTGCTAAGCTAGCACGGCGGCTGTTACTGGGTGTGGCATCGTTTCACGTCCAGTCGTTACTGGGTGTAGCTAGTTCGTATCCGGGCGTCGTGTCCGAAATACCTTGCAAAGAATGCGACGCAGCCTATATTCTGGCGAATCTGGTAATTTAAAAACAAAATAGTGCGCCGATGTCGTTCTTGTGCAGGTCTTGGTGTAGTTCTAAATACTGCGCTTAATGCAGCTCTACTACCCTGAATCCTTAGGAAGTGCGTAGCACGGGCAACCCAGGGATTCCCTCGGCAATCGCGTGCTTGCCGAGGCGGTGGCGCCCTCTCTAGCGCGGCGCGGGTATGAGCCGGATGTTTCGGAAGCGTTTTTTCGCTATTTTGGGTAAATTACTGCGATTAATTCGTAGTTATGTCTGTAGTTTATATCATTTTAGGCCTTGTTAGTTTATTTTCCATTGGATTTGAGCACTCGTAGCCTCGTTTTAGCCTTTGTTGACCGCTACGCGACCACGCGACATGAGGCAGTGGACGGAGGATAAGCCGGGCCCCTAAATTGCTACGCACGCAAGAAGGAAACTGCTAAAGCAGGATCACCCTTACAGAAGTAACGCGTGGTATTCAAGTGCATGTCAACAGACATTCTATTGAAGGTGACATGAAGTCAATAGAAATGCAACGGTATCTGTAGAATCACTTTGTAAAGAGCGATACGACGTGGCTAAGGGTAACGTTGCATGCGTTTTGTCGGATGTTCCCTTTCTGTTTTCATTTATGATGCCTTGCAGCGATTCCCGAGATAAGAACACAAAGAGAAGCAGCAGAGTCGTGCGCGCTCTAATTGGCCTTGATATTCTGCCGCTTTTTTTTTAAAGGTAATCTCAAAATCTCGCTTCTTTCCTTTCTATGTTCTTTTCTATTTTGTTTTCTATTTCTCAAGAGCTTTTTTTTGGTTTTTCGCTCTGCATCTCTGCAACGAGGACATCTTGTCTCACTAGGACGCTGTCCTCATGCCATCTCTTCGATGCTAGATAGGAACGACAAACAAAAAAAAAATACGTATAATTACGTGAAATGCGTAAAAAACACGTTTACGTATAAAAATGCGTATAAATAAACATACGCTGAAAATACGTATGAAACGTATCGGTTTTGCTTTAAAAAAAATACGTTACGCGTTCACAGCCTGTCCGTGCCGCTATCACTGAACTCTTATTTTTTATTATCACTTTATTTTTTTTTCGGCATAGAGAAATGCGCGTCGGGTGAAAAAATGTGAATCCGATGCTAATTTGAAGATAAGCCCTGTTCCTTTTTTTGTCCTCCTTATTTCTTTGTGTGCATTTCCTGCGCAGATCCGCGAATAATGTATCGCGACCCTAATTTTCGATTCCAGCGTTTCGTCTCTGAGGGATCTCTCCTGATCGAGTACGGTGCTGTTGGGATCTAATTAATATTCTTCGCTGATTAGCATCATCTCGAAGCTTGCCCGTGATTCTCGTTTGCGCTAAGAGCATTCGAAAGAGACGAACGTCTCGTTTTATAAGAGACGATACGCATCGTCGGAGTGCGCATACCGATCGCGTCTTTCTTATCTCTGCAAACCGGAATTTCGGCCGTTAATCGGAATAACACGGCAGTACGCAACAGGTGCGTAGGTAAGGGGCTCACGTCGCATACCGGATCGCACTGTCTGGTATCTGCATCGGTCCCGCTGTTTTCTTTATGTATTTTATTTCAACCTACCCTAAGGTCCTCTGTTTGAGGGCATCACTAGGTGCGGCATGTAACGTGTTCAAGTAAAATATACGGAGCAAAAAAAAATAAAAAGAAAGATGGGAAGCAATCATACTCTCCATGCACAGCAAAGAAGCATTAAACATAACAGGGCATATCGCAGGATGTTACATAATCCGGTATAGTCCGAATAATCTACAATTCGTTACATAATCCAAACAAATCCGATATTTCGACAAATAGTAATAACAATAATGAAAAAAAGATTGCGTTATACAGTGGAAACATTACTACCACTACTGCTACTACTACTATTAATAATAATAATAATAATAATAATAATAATAATAATAATAATAATAATAATAATAATAATAAGAGACACGCCGTAGTGGACGGCTGAGGAAATTTCAACCATCTGTTGTACTGTAACCTGCACTGAGATCGCACAGTGCACGGGCCTTCTAGCATTTCGCGGCCGGGATCGAACCCGCGTCCTTCGGATCATCAGCCGCACACCGTAACCAGTCTACCACCGTGGCGGACCACTGTGTATTCCTTCGACGTTACGCAAGGTTCACCGACAACCATGATAGCTTTGTTTAAACCTGATCGCCGTTATAGGACGGCGTCCGCTTCAAAAGCATTCCGCGGCCTATTTTCGCTCGCGCGGTAATTATATAAGGTTTCCTAAGAGAGCGCAAGTTGCTCGTTTCGTGTACCGTCAAAATGGCAACTCGGTAATTTATTTCCTTCTATTTTCAATTTTTTTTCTTTTTTGTTCGTGACACTGTCGGGACACTCGTTACGCAACTGTCGTTGCAAGCTCTTACGCCCAGTCCTATATAAATATGTCGGTTATTCGCCCCACGCGTTCGTCAATCTTATTTTCATTCCCGTTTCTATTTCCGGTGATTACCGTAGAAGTTCGCGTATAATGCGCGCTTATAACGTTGATACGGAACGGCAGCCTCATTGTGGCTGCATTGAAGAGGAGGCCGAAAAACGACGTAGTTCGGGTTGCTGAACAGTCACATTTTGGACGCCTTTACCATACTTGGAGATATGTTGTAGGCGGACTTGCTATATACACGCAATAATACAACAAAATATCCCTTGACCATGTGCTTGTGTATTTTCGCGGATATATGTGATTAGGTATGCGAATGTCCATTCACGGGTAAATCCTGCGGTACTGGGATGACGGTTGTGAATTTCTGTTCACGTATCGATTTTGCGTTGTTTTATGAATACTGACATCTTCACAACGAAAACTATTATTTAGGCGAAAAGGAGTAGCCCGAGCCACACCTAGCACCAACCTCTCCTTAAACACATTTAATTTAAAAAAAATGTGTTTTTGCAATATAAGAACGCGCTACCCAAGAGGAATGAGATGCGCTTAGACGCCTGAGAAGATGTGTTCACGAATTAATTAAGTACTTATTTAAGATACACGCGTGTTTCTGCTTGTTCTAGCTCATATGCCTATTGGCAGTCGTGCCAACGTGAGGAAGCGTTCTGTCAACGTTACCTAATATTATTTTTTAAAGCGAAGTGTATTTAATGAGATGTTTAAGGAGCCTATGTGCAGCACCTGGCTACGGCTTCTCTACATAATCGCAGTTTTCAACAATCACAAAGCGAGCGAAATGAACACATGAATTAGTATTAACATAACCAGTCTCAGTGCTGCAGCATAAATGTTCACTCAACCGAAATGTCAACGCGTAACAGAGTACTTCACCAAGAGGTCGCGGGATCGAATCCCGGCCGCGGCGGCCGAATTTACGATGGAGGCGAAAATGATTGAGGCCCGTATGCTTAGATTTAAGTGCACGTGAAAGAAGCCCAGGTGGTCGAAATTTCCGGAGCCCTCCACTACGGCGTCCCACATAATCATATCGTGAGAAATAATATTTTTATAATATTTGGCCAAGACGTTCACACGGCAGACGCTGCGCACTTACAAATCGTCTGCTGATAAAGAAGGGGCGAGCGCGGAGTTTTACAAAAGAGAGGATACGAAAGCAAGCCTGATGATGGTTATTGTTTTACGACCGTAATGCATCCCACTGATGGTGCGCCTGTCTTTCAGCTCTTAACACACGTGCTTTCTTCTCTGTTAAAGCGCCCCTAAATACTCCGAGTTCAAAAACGCATCTTTCCTACAGGCACTATCTCCTTTTCACCACTTATTTCTTCATAAATGACGCGGACGATGACTGAGCATATCACTATTTATTGCTTTTCGGACACACGCTGTTCTCTCAGCCCGCGCAGTCGAAAGCGCAAAAAACGAAGTGAAATCAGTGGATCGCGCATGGCAGTCATGCGCGACAAGGCAGAACGGACGTGCGACTGCATGGTAGAGCGAGGCAGGAGAGAAGTGATATCCCTCGTATAGACCAGAATTTTCATCCCTTTCAAGGGGCAGACATCTTTGTTTGGGGGGGGGGGGGGGGGCTGCTGATCACATGGAGCGGACGACCACGATAATGCCCGGCCGCCTGACTTTATCATAGCATGCTAGGCTGGGCTGTCCGCGAGTGTTGGTTCGCCATCAGTTATGACGTAAGCAATCCCGCAGCCCCTAGCGCTGGCCGCGCTGACTGATGATAGCTGGGGTCAAGATTACATGCGCTCTCTCTAAACGTGGGTGCGAGAGTAGACATAATCTGGTCTATACGGACCAGTCGAAAGCTTACTTCCTCATGACGTCACGTGAACTGACGGCGGGCGTCACGAAATGCGCCGAAAAGACGGGAAACGCCGGGAGAGAACAACGCCAGAGGTTGTTTACGCTCTAAGGAAAAATCGAGTATTTGGGGAGTATTTCTGCCACACACAATTATAGTAGTCGTCTACCTCGCGTACTCTCCATGCGTTATCACCGCAGTACCGGCACTTCCCATGCAGTCACGAACGGATTGCGCGCTATCAGCGTGACACGGCATTCTTGATAGGAAAGTGACGGGAGCCGGATTTTCAAGAAAGGAAACGCGAACAAGCCAGATGTCGATTATCGCTGTGTGGCAGAAATACTCCCCAAATACTCGATTTTGTCTTAGAGTGTTGAGTGGCAGAAATACTCCCCAAATACTCGATTTTTTCTTAGAGTGTTGAGTGGAAGAAATACTCCCCAAATACTCGTTTTTTTCTTAGAGTGTTGAGTAGCAGAAATACTCCCCAAATACTCGTTTTTTTCTGGGAGTATATAAGGGCCCTTTGCCACCCGCTCATTGTCCCAGTTAATGCACAGGCACCACCATATACGCCAGCTGTCGACAGTCGATCTCGAACTGCGGCATCATATTGAAAATGGGTGTAACTGCTATCGCCTATTATACTCGCGAGACATCTCCGTCCAAAAATAAGAAACTGCGCAACTGCGCAGGTTCAGGCAACCGCATCCTGTGAGGAGAGGGGGCCTAGCAAGAAAGAACACCTCCTTATCAGCAGCCGTGTTTACCCCGCTCCCAGTAGCCAAGCCATTATCCTTTTATCAGCGCACGGAAGGGGCAAGCTTTCAACCCGACTCTGCCTATCGGGACTGTGGCCCGATTGACGTATAAGGGGTTGCGTCGCAGGGGTCTGTCCGGTCGACATTTATAAACACGGGCCTTTTTTTTTTCTTTCTTTGTTATCGCTGAGGGCGAGATCTACTCGCTTTTCGACGAGAGGATCGCGCCGATAAGGGTGCTCTTATCACAGACGCGTGGGTGGGGAGGCCAGCTGACGCTCTCTATAGCATTTCACGGGGGCGTGTTGGCCAGCCCGGTAGATGTTGCCAACCGAACCGGACACGGTGCTGGACACGGAAAATAGGGAATAATGATTGCTGGAGTTTTTTTTTTTATATATAAGCCGGCCTTCGCTACATTGTCACGACCAGCTATGACCGACGGATACGTGATAAGAGATTCCACAAGACACTGTTTCAATTCATATAGTGCGACGCAGATTTAGAGCGTACATCTAATACACATATACGCACAAAGCATTATGCCTCAAGGACAAGTTCTTTTTTTTTAAAGAATAAATGTGTTTAAGGAAAGGTTCATGCCTATATGTATGGCTCCGACTACTCCCTTCTCTTGCATAATAATTTGAATAATGAAGCTGTCGATAGCCATGAAAATGCCCATTCACAACAGCAATATCATATGGCAATAGAAACTCACACGGTCACTTATGCAGTTACCTAAGACGACTTGGAGGCGAAAGCCATCGTCATCTTTTTTTCCCTTCTCAATCGATGTCTTGTACCTCCGCTGTCACCTCCGAAAGCTTTCTCCACCTAACGTGGTCTTGCACTGCCTACAGGATCGGAGGCATCGGAAGGTTTCTGCACCTCACGTGGTTTTGCACTGCCTCCGTGATCGGCTCACCTTTGAATAAGGGGTGGTGTCATTCGATGACGGCTTCACGTGACGTTACGTCATTATGGTGTGACAAAACTTCGCTATCTGTGACGTCATCACGTGATGATGATATTTTGCGTCGCTCGTGTTGACGCCGACGGTCGATTTCCGCGCTTCACGAGGCATCTAAGGCTTTCGCCTTAAAAAAAAAAAAGAATGTACCAAATCTACAATACGATTATGAAGGTCGCCGTAGCGGAGGAGTCGGGAATAATTTCGACAACCCGGGGATTTTTTTGAACGGGCCCTTAAAGGGACACTAAAGAGCAAAACGATTTTTCTCGCATTAGTAAAGTAGTCTTCCACGATACCAAAAACACCACGCTTTCTGCGCGAAGACGCTTAATAAGCGAGAAAACGCGCAAAAAGAAACTACAGGTGGCGACGCCACCTTGGAATTCCCGCATCATTTGCCGTGACGTCACATATTTTTGACGGCGCCTGCTTGGGCATGCGTAGTTCCCAATCGGTTAAATCGAAGTACATTGTCCTCTGAGGGGGCACAGAGACTTGACATAACGAGTTTGTGCAGATTTCGTCGAGCCAGTGGCGCCAAAATACGTTAAGTGCTCTTTGAAACCTTTTACGTCATGAATTAAAAGTCTGGCGCGATATTTAAAAATGAAACTTTGAACTTGGTTTTCTCCTCTAATAATAAACCTATGGTGGTCAAATAACCTACACAAGAGTTCTCCGAGCACACTTTATCAATCTAAACCAATTCATTGTTTCTCTTTAGTGTCCCTTTAAATAGAAGTAACGGAGTGTTTTTAGGGCGAACATCATGAAGTGCGTCATGAATAAAATAAGCGGGCGACCGGTGGCGTGAACGCGAATGGTATCGAAAGTCAAGTGGGCCGATCCTAGATTTTGTGAAACACCTCATGAAGTGAGTAAAGCTTCAAGGAGAGGAGGGTAGGAGGAGGTGATATAGTAAGCGTATACCAAACGATTAACACAAACAGTTAGTGCACAAGATGAATGAAATGCGAATTTAAGTAATTAAGTCTCAGCACGTACAACCAGTGATGATGCCTGGGCAACCGATGCAGAAGTAATCGGTGCTACAAACTTAATCGACTGAGAACATCCGATTACCTTGATGAGCTTTTTGTGAGGCCGTAGGCTCTCACGAAACAACTCATTTTATTTTCACGAGGTACTCATTTATTGTGGCACGAGCACCGGGTGAAACTCGTGTTTCTATTCCAAGCACTTGCGGTCGAGCACTGACTTCTGGCTTCCCGAATATTTTCGGAAAGTGTGTTTTAAAAACTAAAAGCTATTGCGAAATCGATGGTTCGAAATCGACACCCTCTAAATTTTACAGCCAAGCCGTATATATGACTAGATTCTGGCGGATCGCGTCCGTGGACAAAATACGTGTAGAACAACAATTTTCGGCGCCCCCCTCGCCTCTCCCCCTCGCCACACATTCTACTCGCCCCTGCCTCCTCGCCACGGGTGCCCCTCATACCATAGAGTTTCCTACAATATCTGCTAGAGTGAACTGTCGCGCCGCGATCGTTCAGCCACCGTGAGAATTATGGGTACCTCATGGATTTGCATATAGTCTTTGTGTTTGCGGCTTCGGACGCACTTGTGGCTCTGCTTATTGTATATAGTGTTTAAGCTTTCGTTTCAGACAAAAGAATGGCTGGTTGTGAACGTCAGTGAGCTGATTTGAATTGGCGAGCCAAAAAGAGTCATATGGGTCAAGTGGGACCAAAATTTTTTCCTGAACTTCGTTTCGCGACAAAGCGGCTGCGGGCCACACGAAGCCAAGCGTAGCCGAAAGAACGAAGCTTAGGCAAATAAATGTACTACTACCCATCATTCCCATGCCGGTTGAAGCGCCATGCGCTGCAGCTGCTACATACACCAGCGCCAGATCTCCCTCTGGTGTACTCATGTTAAACTCTATGGCTAACGCCATGGCCTCCGAGATTAGCCGGCGGCGCGCCGCCGGCTAATCTCGGAGGCCTTGCTAACGCAGCCGAGACCAATATACAGGCGACCATTTGTAGCGTCGTCCGCTGCTTCTCGCTAGCGCCTTATCACTATCGTTCTGCATGATCGAGTGACGCCGCACCGTTATAAATGCACGAGAAACACACGCGCATACAGGCAGGCCAGAAATGGCGAACACGCACAAAACAGAATAGCTAGACCAATAGCTATAGCGATCGCCGAAAAGAACTCCCTTTTCGATCGCCATATACTCTCAGAAAAGATGGCAACGCGCCCTTGTCGAGTGCATAGAAGACTACGTCTTGCTTATAGAATCACTTCGCCGTATGCTC
Organism: Rhipicephalus sanguineus; assembly: GCF_013339695.2. NCBI lineage: Eukaryota > Metazoa > Arthropoda > Arachnida > Ixodida > Ixodidae > Rhipicephalus > Rhipicephalus sanguineus. The sequence goes on from NC_051182.1 coordinate 124,892,188, forward strand.
CGCGGTCTGTTCTTTGATTCCCACAAGATCTGAACGCGAATACTCTTTTTCTGAAACGCATTCATGCAGGCTCCTATTCACCGCGCATGAAGTTACGCGTATTTGAGCGGCGCGTATGCATGTATGCGAACGTGTATAAACGTACGACGCTCTCAATCTCCTTGGAAAAAGCGCCGTGGGTTTCTTGCGCGGTTTGGCGCGACCATAAAATCGCATGAGTGGTTTTTCTCGGTCGTGGTGGGCGGAAAAACGGTAGTGCCGGCGTTTTGCGAACTGAAGCGTCGCCTGAGGCCTCCTCTGCTCTTGTTTGTGTGTGTTGCGTGTGTTATTTATTCGTTCAAAGCTTTTCGTCGTAAGATGTCGTCGTGTTCTTCTTAAAACGCCTATGCCCGCAGGTTAGTCACGGTTCGTTCGTGTTTATTTGTTTGTCCGTTTAAGCCTCTGTTCCTCTTGCTTTGTTATATTTATTTATGTCTTGAATTGCGTCGCGCCAAAGATTCGTCGAAGATTCCATCTTCTTCTTCATTGCGTATTTGCTCGCAGGTTCCTCCCTTTATATGCGTTTGTCGTTTAGTACGGAAACGTCGAACAGCCATAGGCTCGAACTCTATGAAGAACGAACGTCTAAAAGGGCGGGTGCAGAGGGGAGGGGGAGGGGGGGCTGTCTTCGAGTGGGGAATTTTTGCATATACGAAAACGTCGCACTGTCGTGAGTGTACGTACGGCTTATGTTTACTGTTTCTTTATTTTTTTTTCATCATTTGTTTGTTTCTTTTACATGACGTTTCGTTTTCTATTCTGGTACTTGGTCTTCTTAGTTTGTTTGATTTAGAGTGCTAGCGTGTTCCGCGCGGTTTCTTTAGACGACGTTCCGAGGCGGCGAGCTTGGGCTCTGCTCGCGATTCTGTCTGAGAGAGAAAAAAGAAAAAAAACAGTAGTTTTTTGAATTTTCAACGACAGGAGAGCGTCTCCTCTATAGACCGCATATACATTCAGCGTGCTCGTAAATATGGATATCATAACTGAATCGCTTACAATACGTACAGAGCTCTGTAGGGAGGATCGAACGAAGGTGTGGATCGCTCTTCAAAAACGAAAATGCCGCTGTCAATGCAAACCTCTCGTGTATCGGCGAATAACGGAGCTCGTTCGAGAAATGTTTTCGGCGTACTCGAAACCGTGGGTGGCGCTTCCCCCGCCGTCGCGTAAGTTTCAGACTTTGGGCACTTTTTTTTTTGTCCTTTAGTTGTTGTAGTCTGTGCGAGGTAAGGCTTTCCTATACCGTATATAGTTAAACGGGCGTGCTAATCTCAGTTACGACGGACCTCAATTCCCGCAAACCGTAGTTAGATCTAGTTAGACGGAAAGCCTAACTGCAGTTCAGTCAGTCAGCCCCCCACATTGACATATTAGGGAGGGGGCTGCTGCTAATTGGGGAGTGCGCAATGTCAGCGCTATACATTGACATAATTGGGAAGGGGGCGCTGCGACGAACCTTCGCGCCCCCTCCCCCCCTGAAGGGGAACCCTGCGCACGTCTATGATCATCAGCCTGTCTACGCCCACTGCCGGGCGAAGGCCTCTCCCATGTACCGTCAATCAACCCGGTCCTTTGATTGCTGCGGACACGTTATCCTCGCAAACTTCTTAATCTCATCCGCCCACCTAATTTTCTGTCTCCCCCTCACGCGCTTGCCTTCTCTTGGAATCCAATGTGCTTCTCTTAATGACCAGAGGTTATCTTGCCTACGGGCTACATGCCCGGCCCATGTCCGTTTCTTCTTCTTGATTTCGACTAAGGTGTCCTTAACACCCGTTTCATCCTTGACCCACCCTGCTCTCTTCTTGTCCCTTAAGGTTACACCTATCATTTTCCTTTCCATTGCCCGCTGCTTCGTCCTCAATTTAAGTTGAACCCCCTTTGTAAGCCTGAAGGTTTTCGGGAGACCAGCCCTAACTTATGCCAGATACTGTCAAAACCCTTGATGCAATGCGCTCCGGGACTCAAATCTTGCTTGTCTCAAGAAAATCTCGCTTACTAAGCACTCACTGGAGAATGCTACTCGAGAGCCCCTGTAGCTGCCCACACTTCTCGCTTTGGGTTACGTGCGAAGCGTACGCGTAGGAATCTGCGAGCCGTTTAGGACCGTTACACGTTGCACTATAGTAATGTTCTTCGACAGCGTGCTGACAGGGCTACACGTCGTCTGAATGGAGTAGGTGGGACAAAGGCAGGCTGAGACAAAACGTGGCGGAGGTGCTTCGACGAACCGTTCAACTGAATAATGCAAACGGCGATCGGCGACACTGACAAAAAAAGAGGCAGTGAGAGAGAGGGAGAGAATGAAAGAGTTAGGAAGAGAGGAGAGAGGAAGAGCCCTATTTCTTCGCACTGTACTTCTCAAATCTCCTTGCGTACACAGTCGTCGTCGACGCCAGGGCAAGGAAACGTGATCACAGTCACTGATCGAAATTCCTGTTTTCTTGCTCTTCTTTTCTTCTTCTACTTTTTTTTGGCCTTTCGTCTTCTTTTTCTCATTACCCGTTTTCGTCGTCTCATTTTCGTTATACATCAGTATCGAAGCCCGGTATCTTTGGCATCCTTTTTTTGGTTCTTAGTTTCTTTTTGGCTTTCACTGCCTAATTTCCTTGCTTTTATATACGTTTCCTCCGATAACTCGTCTGCTCCCGGCCCGACCAGACGGCGCCGTGGTTTCGCGCTTCTGCTCCGGCACTCGAGCAGACGCTTCTCTCATCGCCTGCTAATCTTGTGCTACCAGTTTTTTTTTTCTTTCTTAGGTACGTACCCTGCAACTCAATGCGCAGCGAATGCCAAGTGCCAACTGGCATGCCTTCGCTCTTTCACCCACGATTTAGGCCTCATTTAATTAATCGGCTGGCAACGTTATCTTTCTAAGACGAAAGCCTCAGGTACTTGAGACTTGCGCGAGTTTTTGCGAGACCGTAAGGGCTCGCAAAGGTCTCGTACGGTCTCGCCCAAAACCCGCGTGACTTTCTTCGAGTGATGAGGTCACAGATTGCTAGAAGTGTTGTGACGTCATCATGACGTCACATGACGCTTAAGAGAGTAATTCTTTTGGGCCAGTTGGTGGTTCATGATCACGGCTTCCACCGCACAAAAAAACAAAAAGAACGCGGACAAGTTCATCGTTTGTCTTTTTTTTTTGCGCGCTGTAAGCCGTGATCGTGGTCACACGATGACGTGATCACACGACGCCGTTCCTTGATCAATGGTGGGCGGATCACGGAGGCAGTGCAAGACCACGTCAGGTGAAGAAAGCTTTGGGGGTGTAGGGGGAGGGGTGAAGGTTTGGAAGGATAAAGGATCAATGCGATCGACCGTGAAGAGAAAGAAGACGCCTTTGGCTTTCGAGTCGCCTTGGGGGGAGTGCATAAGAGACGGTGTGCATTTGCTCTCTCCCCCGGCCGCTCTCGATATCCGCAGTTATCGCATTCCATCAAGCGCTTCATGCTTGGAATCTTCTGGCGGTGTTTGTGTCTACACATTTCTCTTAAGGTTGCAGTTGTTTACTCACTCACATACATTCCTTATTTTTCCTTCTTCGCTTTCACACTGGCGGTCGGTGGTGCGTCAGCACTGACTGAACCGCTTACAGCTCACTTGTTTGTTGATTTTGTCTCTGCCTTTCGTGGCGATTAGAATTCACACCGAAGAATCCAGCCCTATTAGTCGAGTGCTGACGCTTTAATTTGATTCCGCCTTCCCCGCCGACTGTAGCGGCGAGTGCGTGCTGTAGTGTTCATTAATATGTCCAAGATTGAAGAAGCGACAGGGGCTATGCGAAGGCAATGGCGCAGCGCTTTTGGTGTTCATTCCTCAATGTGGCTACGAAGGTAATATTAAAGACTGCGGGTGTGATAGAGCATTTCCGGAAATGTCCAGGAATACTAAAGACAATTGCTGGCGGTGGCTCCGATGCACGCGAGTGTTACCTAGGAAACCGGAAGTACGTAGGACCTCACCACCACAGCGCATTTCACCAAGATGGCGCTGCTTTTGGGGTTTGAATTCAATCATTTGTTCAGTGAGCCGCTCTGTCGCTCACTCGCTCGCTCGCTCACTCGCTCACTCGCTCCCTCACTCACTCGCTCACTCGCTCACTCGCTCACTCGCTCGCTCACTCACTCACTCGCTCGCTCACTCACTCACTCGCTCGCTCGCTCACTCACTCACTCACTCACTCACTCACTCACTCACTCACTCACTCACTCACTCACTCACTCACTCACTCACTCACTCACTCACTCACTCACTCACTCACTCACTCACTCACGTAAATAAATAAAAGAATGATTGAAATAATGAATCAATCAATCAGTTACACAATCAATTCATTCAGTACCACAGACGGTTGGGCTAGTTGGTCTTGCATTATAACAAAGTCAAATTAGCGCAAATGAAGACTGTGACACAAAAAAGACGAGGAAGTGCGTGTCCTTGTCTGCCTCGTTTTTTTTTTTTTTTGGTGTCCATCTATATTTGAACCAATTTGACTTTGTGTTAATAAATTCATTCACCGACTCATTAAAATGATGTGTCACTCGATCAGGCACATGTGAAGGCGGAAGCCTTATACGTGTCATGAGACGAAGCATCCAGCGTGCAGCGTCGACCCCACGAGCGGTACCAAATTACATCACATGACGTCACCACATCACATTGTCCCATAGTCAGAGGTTGGCCACTCCCAAAGGTTGTGCAAAGTCACGTAAGGTGCAGAAAGGCTTGTGGGGGCAAGGGTTCGAGGGGGGGGGGTAATAATTTAGCGTGTGTCTCGTTAGGGCATAAGCTTTCGTCTATACGCTCCCCTCGGCGTTGCCTAAACGGACTCTAAGTTATTTATTTTCCGTCCCTCGCAATACATCCATCACTCGATGACTAGCGAGCTGGATATTTATGTGCCCTAAAGGAATGTACTCTAGCAACGGTCACCGATATACTTTTGCTCGTGCAAGAGCTTCACAGCCAAAGCAATGGACGCTTCTACCGAAATAAGAATCCATTGAAGCAGCGACAGATTATAACACTGTATAGTGCGCATATAAGTCATGCATGATTGTGTAGGTAAGTCAAGTACGCTTTTCTCGATAAGTGACCTATCGCTGCGCCGCAATTTCAATGCTGTGAGACGTCGATTACGAACGATCGCGTATGACGAATATGCCGTGCGTACGTTTGCAGGGCTATCACCAACCGTACAAAGGTCGCGGGTTCGATCCCCAGCCGCGGCAGCCGCATTTTTGTGGGGGCGAAATGCAATACAGCACCAGTGCACTTAGATTCAAGAGCACGTTAAAGAACCCCAGGCGATCTAAATTAATCCGTTGTCTACCACTACGGCGTGCCTCACAATCATATCGTCATTTGAGCGTAAAATTCGAGCCAAAGTTATTATGAAGGCGAAAGCCTTACATGCCTAATCAAGCGCCAAAATAGAGCGTCGGCCTCGACCGTCGTCCCGCGGCGTCGGCGTCCTCACGAGTGATGTGCACAAAATCATCACCAGGGGATGACCTCGCCATATGACGCCATCATGACGTCACAGATCGCCCTAATTAGTGCCACCATGACGTTATCATGACGTGAATGTAACGTCACGTAACGTGACGTCGCATGATGACGGCATCACATGACATCGTCGCTGCTTGGTCAAAGGTGGGCCGATCACGGAGGCAGTGCAGAACTAGGTGAGGTGCTGCAGAAAGCTTGCAGCGCCTCCTATCACGGAGGCAGTGCAAAACTTAGGTGCAGAAAGCTTCAGGGAGGGGGGTGGGGGTGCAAGGAACAGTACATCGACTGACAAGAAAAATAAGGAGATGGCTTTCTCCTTCGAGTCGTCTTAGGCGAACGCATAAGGGACCCCCTTGAGCTTTTATTGCCAACGATACAAGCGTATAGAGAGGAATGAGAACGGTTGTAGGAAACACCGTCCCCACCTCAAGTATAATGGAGTCGTCCACGTACGTGATCGAAATTGTGAACGATGAAGCGAGAGTGTACGCAAGTTCAGACATTACATAACGGGGACTGCTATCCAAGCCCAGACTCGTCTGTGTGTGCGATACATGTTAAATGCAGCAACATGTGGTGGCATGTTGAAAGTTCCTACGCGTAACGCAGTACAATCGGACTCAAACGCCATGCTGGCCCTTATCGACTTTCTGGGAAAGAAAAGCTTTTAGGAATGTTCGTTGTTTTTAAGAGTACTTTAAAACGCGTCACCGTAATTTCAAGGGTTGTTGATGGTGCTTGCTTAAGTTCTATAGGATGAACTCCATCCCACGCGCCTTGCGCGCATTCTGATTGGACAATTCGCAAACACTCAAGAAGGTTCCACTGTACCCAGGCGTGATCTTAGTGATAAGACGTTCGGGAGGTTTAGGCAGCGAAAGCCGTTCACAATGAGAAGAAAAACTGCGTGCCAAGGTAACGTATAGAAATGTAGGCTTGCTTCCCTTAAGACGTAATATTTGGTGTGTTTGTGCGTGTGTGTGTTTATTATATAATTGCTGGGAGTCTTACAGCGTTCTGTATGCATCGAAGCTGTAGAATGGCGTTTTGTCGGCAAAAGATACCACAAAACGGTGTCCTGATTGAGTGAGTGTTTGCCTGATCTTTCACGCTTCCACACATTCCTAAGAAAGGAAAAGAAAGAAAGAAAGAATGAGAGAAAGAAAGAAAGAAAGAATGAGAGAAACAAAGAAAGAAAGAAAGAAAGAAAGAAAGAAAAAAAGAAAGAAAGAAAGAAAGAAAGAAAGGAAGAAAGAAAGATAGAAAAAAAGAAAGAAAGAAAGTGAAATAGCGTTTCTTATACATTTGCTGGAAGTATTGTCGTCTATACGAATCGAAGCTGTAGAATAGCGTTTTGTCGGCAACGGATACCACAAAACGCTGTCCTACTGATTGAGTGTTTGCCCACGCTTTCAAGCTTCCACACATTCCTACAAAAAGAAAGAAAAGAGAGAGAGAGAGAAAGAAAGAAGCCGCATAGGAGGTACGCGGCGCGTGTTTCGATACAAAGAGCAAGCCGTCGGCAAACACGTGCGCGCTCGCAGAAGCAATGATCAACCGGCAGCCACGAACGACTCCCTAATGATTCTCTAATGTCCTTTGTTCTTCTTTTTCCTCCGACACGCGATGCCTGGCTGGCAAAACACCGCGTGGGGTGCCTCGCGCATCCTGTGGGCGCTGAAAACGCCCACACTCACTCCAAGCATCGTATCCTCGATATGCAGGGTTTCGTACAAAAATGTACCGGAAGCAACTGTTGCCGCAGTGCCGATGCGGAAACCAGAACTGCCGGTGCGGCAGTTAGAAGAGCAACTCCGGCTATTTCTCCGTGGACACTGATCTCCAAACTCTCAGGGTCCCTCATGCATTTGCCTAAGACATACACAAAGGCAAGAGGCCATTCTCTTTTTTTTTTCTTTTCTAAGTTGTACTAATCGAAACGGCTCCTTCCGAAAGCGTTCTGCACCTAACTTGGTTTTGCACTGCCTCCGTGATCGGCTTTGAGCAAGCGATGTTGTCATTTCATGACACCGTCATGTAACGTCACGTTATGTGACCTCATAGTGACGTCACGATGGCGTCACAAATTTTGCCTGCATGTGACATCACGATGACGTCATATAGTGACGTGGTCGCGGGATGATTTATGCGTCACCCGTGTTGACGCCGCCGACGGTCAGTTTTCGCGTTTGATGAGGCACCTAAGGTTTTCGCCTCAATAATTATTTCAACACGTGTTCTCTATATTGAGTCTGATGATCTGCGCCAAACGGTACGTCTGCGAGTCATTTATTTTCCCGAAAGTGAGTCGTAATTATTGGCTGTGCGTTTCCACCAGATTCATACATACATACATACATACATACATACATACATACATACATACATACATACATACATACATACATACATACATACATACATACATACATACATGCATGCATGCATACATACATACATACATACATACATACATACATACATACATACATACATACATACATACATACATACATACATACATACATACATACATACATACATACATACATACATACATACATACATACATACATACATACATGTTCACGCCTACGGACTGCGTCGTTCTCAAAACTGTGCCGTCGATACGGCTTGCCCCGTTCGGCATACTATCGCACTCGCTCCAGCTTTGTCAGCCCCTCGCATCGTTCTGCCACCGTGAGGACAGTTCGAACTAAATAGGACAAAACAAAAACGAAAAGTTCACGTGGAGATGGATGGCTCTCCCTAAGCAATGGAGCCGGCGTGAGGTCCTGTAGGATAATGCCGATCGCGGGACTCGCGAACAACAAAACACAACTACGACTACGACACGTTGTGCGGGATTCAACGGGTGTTTGCAGCATACGTGGCAGAGGGAGTGGATATGCGCGAGGCATCTGTTTCCAACGACACGGCAGAAAGTCGGCGTCGCCTATTGTTTTCTTGCTTTCTCACTATATATATATACACCGGGGCTGTGCCGGCGAATACAAAGTGTCTGATATTGAAAAGTCGGCCTGAATAATGGAGCGTAGCGGCGGCAGCGAAGTTGAAAAACGACGCCGGCATCGTTTTCTTTGGCGGGAAAGCGTGCCACAATAGAGGGAGAGAGAGAACGGTTAGAGGGAGAGACAACGGCGCCACGCAAAACACGCGGCGTATGCTGAAAGTAAGAGCTTGGACGGAAATCTGGGTCGGTCATATATGCGGAGTTAGGCCTAAATGAAGCCGTCCCATTAGAGGGAGCCCTGGCGTAAATAGTGTAGTCCCGTATTGATGAAGACCGGATCTATGAAAAAGTGACTTTAGGGTGATACAATCACGCCCGATCGTAACAAACACCTGCTCAGTGAGTTATGGTAAATATGTGAACGGTACTTTTTTACAGTGTGATGATCGGAGGGGCATGAAGTAGATATGCAGACCCTTAAGGGACACTAAAGATAAAAACAATTTTTCCCGTATTAGTAAACTACCCTTTCACGACACCGAAAACACCACACTTGCTGCGAGAAGACGCTTGGTAGGCGAGAAAACGCGCAAAAAGAAGATGCGGTTGGCGACGCCACTTTGACGGTCCCGCAAGAAGCGCCGTGACGTCATAGATTTTAACAGCGTCTACTAGGCCCTACGTATTACGTACACGTAGTTTTTAATGGGTAAAAATCAAGCACACTGTCTTGTGAGGGAGCCCGACACAACATACCAAGTTTCAGGAAATGTAGTGTAGCCATTGCGGCCGAAACACGGGAAAACACTTTGTTATCCGTGACGTCACCATCTGAGATTTCGGCGGGTAATTTAAAAGCGAATCTTTTGACATTCATTTTCTCATCTGTTAATAAACCTACGGTGGTGAAATTAACGACACTACAGTTTTCAGTGTACAGTTTATCAGTCTAAACTAATTTACTGGTTCACTTTGGTTCAGTGTATCCAGTGTATCCAGTGTATTCAGTGTATCTTTGGTTGAGTGTATCCAGCTATACAATGCGGGAGTAAGTTTCGGTTAAGAATTATAATTAGGCGCACCAATCAGGTATTCCGCAACAAATGAGCAATTTATTTTCACGTACAGTGATTTCCGATAGTCGGAATGGCGCTAGTTCTCATTATTTATACTTCGCGCGCAGTTGGGAAATTTATTCTAAATTTCCTCATATTTAGGGTCGAGTCTGACGCGTGACGTTTCGAAATTTTCGAAAACTATGCGATTTTACAAATAGGCGCTGCTGGATTCGCTCTGAGGAAGCTTGTGGTGCGCGCACGCGTGACATACATGAAACAGCAGGCAAAGTGAAGTAGCTTAAAGTTTACTGGTTGGTTCAACACGAACAAAAGAAAGAAAATATAACTTAAAATAGGTAGATAAATACACAAACAAAAATAAAGGTGTTCAATAAATTTGTATTCGCCGAGTGCCGCCTACCAAATACTCTCTAAAGCTCTCGAGTTGTGCTTGCAAAGGCTACGGTGAGCGCTTAACTAAGCGAGCGATTTTGTCAAATGAGTCAGCTCTGTAAGATGAAGTTCTCACGAACGTTTCCTCAATTTAAATGTTCCTCTTTTCTTTCTTTTAATGTATACTCTGGCATTTGTATCTCACGTTGACCGTGTAAGTCGAGATACTGGAACAATCGGGAAACGTTTCTATCAACCCCCTTTTTTTTTACATTTCTACGAGGATTTCTCTTATCCCCCTGCTCATTACGTTAACGAGGACGTTGGCTACACAGTTTGAAGCTTTCTGGTGTGCGCTTCTCTCGAAAAGAGAATTTCGCTAAGTGGTATGCTTAACGAAGAAGGTACCATATACCAACTTTTCGTGCAAGCAACGCAAATAAACATTTACGAAACGTTTACGTTGAGTGTAAAGCATTTCGACCGCAAAAAAAAGATGTCATTGTAAAGAATAAAAATAAATAAATAATGTCTCTATCATCTGAGAGCCATGCGCAGTGAATGACTGAACACCTCGCTTGCAGACTTTTCGTTAGCAAGTAGAAAATGATGTGAGCCGCAAAACGTGACCCGAAAACTCCAGTCAGTAAGTTGTTGTCAGATGGTCAGAACCATTACGAAGCTTTTTTTTTTTTTTAACGTCGCCTCATATCGTCATGCACGTGGTTAGAGCTTGCTGTCATCTTTAACAAGCTATATAGCTATATAACAAGTTATATACCTAACAAGCTTGCTATAGCCGCAAGGGTGTAGAGCGTGGTGCAACGAAACACCGTTAAGGGTGTAAAAGTTTTAAACGTGCGCGTGATGTTAGAAAGCTTCTACGACAGTTAATGTCTAAACAGTGTCGAGTAAGACAGACAGAAAAAACAAATCGTTATACTGTTAGCTCGCAAGGACGTTCAGCTGACTGCCAGCCTTCAAGCGAAACTCTTAATCCGACGCTTCGCCGACTTAAATCCCCCGCTACCGTGCAGATCCAAAGCCAGGCACTCCGCGTAAATTAGCCAGCATTCAGGATTATAGGCCAAGTTTCTGACGCGCGCGCGGCGCTTGGAGGAATTAGAACGCTCGCAGTAAAGTTCTTGTTTAGTTGGCGCAAAAGCGTCACTCAATGCTTCGCGCAGGGTGGCTGGCTCAGGGGTACCGGGTGGCCTATTATATATTGCGGAACCATAGTACTGCGTACCGAACTATGTTTGTATACGTGTGGAATGGTGCTTGAAGACAAAATATTGACTCTAGTGCTATTCCGTGTTCATCCGTGTGTGAGTGGAATGAAAATATTAGGGGGGGGGGGATAGTATACTTACTCGTATTAGCATACCTAATATCCGAGCAAGCACACCCTTGCCATTTTCGGGAGATTTGAAATATGCGCCAATGACCGAGCAACCTCCCCCCCCCCTCCCCTACCGCCATTTTTTTCCCACCTGCTCTCAGCTACAGAATCCTGCAGCAGAGATTCCTAGGAACCCAAGTTCTGAAAGTCTGTACACAAATGCGCCATTTCCATGTACTTCTACGGTGTGGTGCCTCGGGATTGAATTCTGAGTTGTCACATATTGTCGCAACATTCGAAGAACGCCTTCACCACTTGTCATAGCTAACGATATTTCGCACGAGGATCCCTTCCGGTTCAGTAAAAGCAGCGAATGCATGAGTATTCAATAAAGTATTTGATTAGAAGCACAGGTGTGCATTCTTCTTAGAAGCTATTCCGCCGCCATCTTGAATTTTGGTCCGCGCCCGAGCAAGACCCCCCCCCCCCCCGTCCAAATCTTGTCCGAATACCTTTCACCGCCGGGGGTGGCGCTTATTCGGGATTTTGCGGTAGTTAGTGCTGCAGAGAGGGAGAGAGAGAGAGAGGGAGTACAGAAACGGCAGGGAGGGTTAGCTGGACTTTTGTCTAGTCTACTGTCCTACTCACACATAGCAGAATGAGAGATTTTGGCTTGAATGACACATGGCATTTTTTGTACTTCGCTGGCGTCTGTAGAAGGAGAGGGAAAAAGGTAGAGAAAGGACGGGGAGGTTAGCCAGGGTAAATCTTCGGTTGGCTACACTGTGCTGTAGTAAGCGGAAAAACATTAATACTTAATCGATAGAAAGTCAGAGACTGCTTAATCGGACGTTTTGAAAACGCCATCTACAACTTCCACATCGGAATTTTTCGGCCACCTTCGTTGCTTTAAAAATTGGCTAATTAAACTTTCCTAATTAGGCAATTAATCAGAACACAAGAGACGGTATGACTTACCCCATTCAGTGGTCAGCAACATGTATTTGGTCGCGTTGTCATAGAGTGCGTCGGCATACTTTTAAACTTAGGCTAGAGTTGGATAGGGCACCCTGTGTATAGCAGCCTACACATGGTTGAACATGTTTAGCACTCACACTATCCTCTTAGTGCCGACGAGATCGAACGGGTCTGTGTGACAATATACTACATAGGAACCGTATACATCAGTTTTAGTTCTTCCGCGTTTGTTCGCAGTTAAGATCTGGGGATCTGTTCGCAGTTAAGACCTGCGGGACTGGGGTTCTGCGTACACGGTCTGGTCGCATGTATCGGAAGCGGCTCACTGCTGGATGGCCTGAGGTCTGTGCACACTTTCTAGTTTAGGAAGAGGCCGTTAGACGCGTCCGTGCTTCTAACTAATTAGTCAGTGAAGGAGCGGTTTCCTCGCCCATCGGGTGAAGTGGGTAATGTCATTAGAGTTCGTTAGTTCGCACAAGAACAACACTTCGACCAGTAGCGCCAGCTGCTGCGATCGAGGTGCACCAGGTGTTCGTGTTCGCTGGTGATGCGAGAGTTATTGGAGAAACGTAAGCGAGACAACCAGGCCTGTACGGGAATGGCATCGGGAAAATACCGGTAGTAACACCGCAGTGTCTAAGAACTTTGGCGTCGCTAGTTGCGTGCAGTGGGATGAAGGCGAGAGCTACGCGTTATGGGGTCTGCCACCGAGAAGACTGTACAGGTTGTTTCAGTTAACATGCGCCTGGTATTATAAAAACAAACACATGCGCTACGCGCGTCGAATCGGTCCAACATTGTTCTTAGCCGTACGCAGCTCGTCAGGGTATTTTTTTTCCAATGAGCCCAGCTTGGTGATTAAAAAAGAGTGCTTAATTAACTTTCCAATTAGTAACTCTAGCCAAAAAAAAAATTTGTTGCAAGAGTTGTAGCACTTGTTCTGAAACATCGAAATATTTCATTCATGCTAAGACAACTGCCAATCCGACAAGCAGGGTATGTAACAAGTATTTCTTAATTATCGTTTAAAATAGTAATTCTAACAACAAATATTCGATGCAAGACTTGTAACGTTTGTTCAGTATCGTTGGATTATTCGTTCTGTGCAAACAGAGCGGCCCTCTTTGAAGTTGAAGTTTATTTCAGGCAAAAGCAAAAAAAAAAGGTACAATTTGCCTAGGGGACCGGCGAAAAGGCATATAAGCCTGACAAAGCACCTGCCCCATGTAAACCCAAAACTGGATCGTGAACTGGAAAACTGGATCGTGACCTCTCACAGACGGCGGCACCACCCCGCTCCGCCCGCCGCGAAAGAGAATGTATGAAAGATATAACGCGCGTTCGCGCCAGGCTTAGCATTTCCCGAGATGGCTTAGTGGATAGCGCGTCGGGCGCTTGCCGTTGTGCTCGCAACGTCGTGGGTTCGATTCCCATCGGGGTATTATTTTCTTGGTTTTTTTTTTCTTTCTCACCCGTTGGTGTCCATTTTATCAACGTCATATCCGTGACGGATGTACTTGGTGGACCCCGGCATAAAACACTTTCGTGTTAAAAAGTAAACTTGACTCAAGTTACCTGAAGCACCCCGCATATTTTATTGGTGTTCGTACTTAAATTAGCACGAGAGAAATCAGTTAGAAAGTGTCTGTTGCGGCTTTTCTTTCTGGTCGCACCACATGGCATAACGTCAGCAATTGTAGGACGCTGTATGTCGCTATTTTACTTGTTTGTTACCCGCCGTTGAAGCTTAGCGGCTGTGGCAGTACGCTGCTAAGTATGAAGGCGCTAGGTCGGATTCCTGTCGGGGCGGTCACTACATTAATGGGGGTCGAAGTGATAGGAGTTGATGGGGCCAGACGGACGGACGGACTGACTGACTGACTGACTGACTGACTGACTGACTGACTGACTGACTGACTGACTGACTGACTGACCCCGACCGACCGACCGACTGACCGACTGACTCACTGACTGACTGACTGACTGACTGACTGACTGACTGACTGACTGACTGACTGACTGACTGACTGACTGACTGACTGACTGACAGACAGATAGACAGACAGACTGGTCGGTTGGTCGGTCAGATAGATAGATAGATAGATAGATAGATAGATAGATAGATAGATAGATAGATAGATAGATAGATAGATAGATAGATAGATAGACAGACAGACAGACAGACAGACAGACAGACAGACAGACAGACAGACAGATAGATAGATAGATAGATAGATAGATAGATAGATAGATAGATAGATAGATAGACAGATAGACAGATAGACAGATAGACAGATAGATAGATAGATAGATAGATAGATAGATAGATAGATAGATAGATAGATAGATAGATAGATAGATAGATAGTACAGCGCCCCGGGTCTAACGTGGCGTCAAGTAGGACAAGCATTATTGAAGTTACAGGGGTGACCGGCGGTAATCCTAGTAGTCGAGAGCGGCCTGATTTTCTGTTTTTCTTTGTAAGCGCGTGGGTTACCGTGTACACTCCAAGATAACTAGCAATGCTCGCGTAGAGTACACATTCTTGAACGTGAGATTCGTGTCGACATCCTGCGTCGCTAAAGAAAAAAGAATGGCATATAGGGCTCCTACTGCGTCGGGCAAAACAAGAAAAAAAAAGCTAATATGAGATTGATAATCTGCGGAAAGAGAAACAACCACTGGAGAAGAGTAAACAGCGAACTACACGTGTCAATGTGCAAGTGGTAATCAAGACAAAATAATAAAAAAAAAACTGTGCGCTATTTTGCACCTTTCTTTGTTTATTTATCTATTATGTCAATTGTCTGAGTTCCCTCGCCAAAATGTACACTCCTAATAAAATTCCTGCGTAAAGTAATGGGCGCCGAAAGTTCTGGTTAACTGTTTATATGTCATCCTTCACGCAGTATCTGATGAAGAGTCTTTGGTCCACCTTAAGTATCTAGATTTTTTTTTTCTAAGTTAAAAACATAGGGGACCTTAGGTCTACCCTGCCTTCAATTCTTCGGTTCTCTTTTTCTCTTTTTCTGCGTTTCCTTTAAGAATGCACCGTACACTGTACAGCCAGAAATAAGTTATGATAAATTCACATAAGTTATACGTAACCAATTACATTACGCGTAGCACTTCCCCCAACCACGCTCCGCACCATCCACCCTGATCTGCAGGACAGAATGCAAGGACGATAGGCGTGGCCAGGGTTCCCCATTAGGAGGGGCGAAGGTTCATCGCAGCGCCCCCCCTTACTAAGTCACTGTATGGGGCAGATTTTGCCCTCCCCCTTTAGGTGACTAGGGGGGGGGCTGTCCCTCTCCCTTGTGCCCACCCCTATGACAAGGACCCAGAAGAGATAGAGAGAGTGGTTAAGTGAACGAAGAGGCTTTCGGGCTCACGTGAGTTCAGACCTTCGGCTCGCTGCATCCTTCTATCATATCAAAGGGCCACGGTGTTATAGGGAGGCCGGGGATGCAGCAAACTAGGGTTGTTTCTCGTGAAAAAGGACAACGAAGAATAAAAGTAAAGGAATACGGAATGAGAAACAACGCGAGGCGCTGGAACACGGAAGTGACTGGTAAGGTAAACAAGGGTTGTCAGAGGGGCAGGAAAAAAAAAAAGAAAAAGAAAGAAGGGGTTGGGGGGTGGTGGCAAAGTTGACGCATGCGCTCTAACGCTTGCGCAAATACACACGCTGGCGTATACGAGTAGATGCAGTGGGCAGAAAGACAAAACGGAAAGAAAAAAATGTGCGAACAAACGTGCCCGCGGGCGATCGCAAAGGCACACATAAACGGGAACACGGTCGCGCCCTTTGGTGAATGCTCATACGAGGGGCATGTAGGAACACAAACATTCACGCATACACCAACACACATACCAAAGTAGATTACTGTAGACGGACGGGTGTGGTAGTGCGGCTGTTCACACACACACACACGCACACACACACGCACACACATACACACACGCATACACACGCACACACAGACTACATGCGAAGAAGCTTTTGCTTACAGAAAAACATGGCAACACTATTGAACGGACGTTGGAAACACACGGAAACAGAACGAAGCAAGACACATGCCCCATGGGAGCTTGTGCAGGGATAAACAATTGCATAAACACACACACACGCACGCACGCACACTTGCCAAGGGTCATAAATGCGCACGTTAACTTAGCTCGCCAGCGCAACAGAGATGCATACAGACAGAAGCACGAACACGTAGAAGCAACACTAAAGAGAACGCTTTAGCAAAGTAGCCTAGGCAAACTGCCCGGGAAGCTCGCTCGGAACCCTGGCGGAAGTAGGCCGAACTAGAAAACGAAACCGGAACAAAGACGTTAAAGGACGGAGCAAAAGAGTGTGTGTGTGTGAGAGAGAGAGAGAGAAATATAGGCGAGGGAAAAAAAAAGAAAACCAGTAGAAGCAGCGATAGCGAAACGACGCCAGCGCCATCTGGATCCCTCCTGTTCCCCCTTACTATCATCCATCTTCCAGTTTGGATCATTTCGAGACACAAAGCAGAGCAGACCGAGGCTATGCGCATGGCATATATATATATATATATATATATATATATATATATATATATATATATATATATTGTGGGCTTCTGAGGCACGATCTTGTTAGTCTAGCTGCTTCCAACCGTCTTATGCGACCTCTGGTGGCGTAAATAAGCGGCCTACGACGCGAGTGCCTGCTTTACATTGAAGGCAAACGAGCACTTCGGGAATGATCCTCAAAAGTCTGAAGACACGAAAAATCGCACATTCTAGTTTTTTTGTCTTCCACGCGATCTCCTTTTTGTGATGCAGTGCAGGAAAGAAATCTTGAGAGAAGTTCGGAGTCGAGTCGTGGTCTGAGAAGAAACACCGTGGCGAGCTGGTATTCGAAGAAAGACTTTTTTTTAGGGTGGGGGTGGCGTGGAATAATTCCCGTGTATTGTTTGCTTAGTAGTGTGTTTTCGATTAACCTGTGTTGTTGTTAGAATGTGCGGTGTTTTCGCCGAAGCATTTACACTTATAGAAATGATTTCAACAATGTTTCTAACATTGCTGAAAAACTTTATAATCAATTTCTCCTCCGTACAAATATCTTCGTCCTCTGGCTTTGGCGTCGATCTATGCGTACTGTTCACTATGCTAATGACTGTAATGAAAATTGCATTTTTGCGTATTTGCTAACACTTAGAATATCCTAACGCTGCTTCTTCGCCTTTTTATCCTCTTTTTATAAACTTCATAGCTTAAGAGGGCTTAACTGCAGAAACTGCGGAACACGGTGTCTTCTTCTTAAGTTTTTCATTCATTCTTACGTGGTCATCGTGCTTCGATAACAGAAGAATTAACTGCCTCCTGTGGAAACGTGACACGCAAGAATCAATACAAATGCCCATCCAGTAGATCGATCGTATTACGAATCAATCAATCAATCAATCAATCAATCAATCAATCAATCAATCAATCAATCAATCAATCAATCAATCAATCAATCAATCGATCAATCGATCAATCGATCAATCAATCAATTATTCCGTCGCTCAATAAATCAGACAGTCAGTCAATCAATCCTTTCGATCGACAGATCATATTGCAAAACGATTAATGAATCAGTCGTGTAATTGCCCGTGCACTGCAGTAACTTTTCACACCACTTCGAAACACATTCGTCCCATCTTCACCATTCCTCACAGACGAGCTCTTTACAATCCATGAGCTTGAACAGTCGATTAGATATTCCATTGCCTCGGGCGAAACGGGTTACAGGGTTCGCGTTAGTACACGGTCGCTTGACGCGTCCTCGCTGACAGGCAAGATTCATTCCACCTTCAACGGGGCCGCCTCTTTTATCTTTATACGCATGCGTATAACTCACTCATGTACAATTTCTGCCTGATATTGCCTTAGAAGAAGCCATTACGTTATGTCGCCCGCGGGTGCATTCTCGCATACCCCTGCTTTCCGGTACCTTCTATGCGACACCTTGTTTACGCCTGACTTACAAGGTCCTTGCCGGAGGCATAGGTTAGAGTTTAGTTCCAGGGCATCCTCGCCGTGTTATACATCAAAACCAAAAGACGATAATCACGAAGCAGGAAGAGTTTCGTCAAATACTTGCTGGTCTTTCCCTTTTTCTTAACGCAGCGGCACCTTCTCCCGTTTTTATTGCTCCATTAACCTCGTGGATAAAGATACAGTTAGGATACCTGACCTCACAGCGAAGGCCAGAGCCGAGGGAATCAAAATAGAATGAAGCGAGAGTCTAAACAAAAGTGCCGTGGTAAGACGAATATAGACCATTGAGCTGCGCTAAAACACGTCTTGGGCAAGCTTTAGAATCTATGCAGAATCTATACAACATGAACTTATAGACGATTAAGCTGCGCTAAAACACGTCTTGGGCAAGTTGTATAGTTTATACAGCATCTAGACAACACGAACTGTAGACGATTAAACTGCGCTAAAACACGTCTTGGGCAAGTTGTAGAGTATATACAGCATCTAGACAACACGAACTATAGACGATTAAACTGCGCTAAAACACGCCTCGGGTGAGCTTTAGAATTTATGCAGAATCTATACAATACAACATATAGGCGAATAAACTGCGCTAAAAGACGTCTTGGGCGAGCTTTACTGCCTATACATTCTGCTTACCGCGCAGACGCAAATATTTCCAGAAGAATTAGCGAAAAAATATAACGGGGTCACGTTACGGCTGTGTGCTTAGCGATAGAGAAAGACGGTTGGTTGAGGACAAACCCCCAAATAGAGAGAGAGACAGAAAAAAAGGAATTCCAAGGATAAAACGAAACGTCTACAAAACGTCCTGTTAAGCTGAAGGCGAGGCAGCGCCAGCGCATTATAATACCACACTCGCGGGACCCATCAAGGAGCACGCCGCGCAACCCTGCATTAACCTCGGCAGAGCTTCGCTTGTTTCTTTGCGTTAATCTCAATAGAGAGGCGACCCATTCAACTCAACGGATCGCACCGTTGCTCGGAGGAGCCGACGCGCATCCGTTACAACGCGCACTCTTTACGGACATAGGTGTGACTCCGGATGTAGCCTACATGGCGCCGAAGGCGTCACACAACGTGTGTGTGTGTGTGTGTGTGTGTTGTGTGTCTGTAGTACACGTATCAGCCGAGTTAACAGCCGAATACAAGTCGTAGAAAAGAAGGAGCGGAAACGCGCAAGACCACTTCCGGTCTCTCTTCCTTCCCGGTGTTTCCCGTTCTTTCTTCGGCGAGATACACTCCCAGAATGCTTTCGAAACCAGAACCAACAAACTGAGAAGAACCAAGGTGCTTGGATGCTTTCCAGCGATGCTTGCGAGCAACACGGTATATAATACTGGGCACTACAAGGTGTCTACACGCCACGCAGTGTTGCCTGTGTTCTGTACAACCCTTCAGATTTTCTTTCCGCGAGCACGCACGCACACTTCCGTAGAGGAAGGCACTTCCGTTCTGGACCGGAACGGCTTCCTTCCGGTCGCCGGTGGGGAGGGGGGGAGGTGCAGAAGAGACATGGCGCTCGTCGTATCAAGTGTCGTCAGGCGCTGAGCGACGACAGTTCGGCAGAGCGGAAAATACCCCTCCACACCCCCCCCCCCCTCTATTTCGCCCCGCACCACCTCCCCCTCTCATACCGGTCTTCGCCGTTAACCCTATCCGGACGAGACTTTGGGAATTAAAGACTACTACGCCCACGTGTGATCTGAGGCACCGTGTTAAGGTGCTTTCTTTGTGAGGTGCACTCATTACTTATAGGTCCGGTCTCAAAGGATGTCTCATTTTGCGTTGAGAGGTTGGTTTCTGTTTTGGGGATTGTGTATCGAGGCGAGATTAAAAAAAAAAGGATCGACAGTACGTGGTCGGCAGTGTCGATGTGCGGATTACGGATAAAAATAAAGAAGGATTAGCAACTAAACACAATGGGGTTTCGAGAAAACCGAGTTCGAACTTGAAAATGTGGAAAATAAAAAACGACTAAGAAAGTGTGGGATACGGTTCACAATAACAGCGCGAAAAAGAACTGGACATGGAAGATAAGCTTGCAGGACGAGCTCTGTCCTGTAAGCTTCGTTCTCACTTGTCCGGTCGTTTTTTTTTTTTTTGTGGTGTTATTACGAATGCATACCAACTAACTCACATCTTGAAGCTGCCAGAGTGATTGGCCAAGAATGCCACTGTCTTCAAGAAAAATTTTTCAATGCTTTTAAAGCACACTTCTGTAAGCCTCTTGTTGGCCACGGGCCCAAAAGTTTCCTTAAACTTAGTGGTCAGTGGTCTAATGTTATTAACGATCATTTAAGTCGGCGTCTTGGTGCGCCGTACTGTGGGCATTATAGAAGGAGGTGATATATGTCTTCATCTACGAATTCACAATCACATTCAGGAGTTTCAGCGCGGCCAATTTTGTGTAAAAAAATGCTTGGTGTTGGTAGTGCCTAGCCTTAATCGGTGAATAAGGGTTTCCACACTTCTCTCTAAAGGTAACCGAATTTCAAATTCGATAAGTGGATCTATGTGATATAAGTCACTGCTTTTAGAATTTGCGTCGAACCACGTATTTCTACACATATTGAAAGATTGTGTCTTTAACGTAATCGCCGTGGTGGTACAGTGGTTACGGTGCTCCGCTTCTTACCTGAAAGACGCGGGTTCAATCCCGGACGCGGCACTCGCATTTCCATGGAAGTGAAACGCTAGAGGCCCATGTACTTAGATTAAGATATGCGTTAAAGAACTCCAGGCAGGGGAAATTGCCAGAGCCCCTCCACTACGGCGTGCCTCATAATCATGTCAACAAAAGAAGGCGAATGGATCAACGACTCGTTTTCCTTGTTAGAGACAACCTAACCAAACCAACAGACAAGGAAGCTATATGCGAAACATTAAGTATAGTTTCTAATTGTAGAGCAGTACTTATGATATGAATGCAAAAAAAAAAGAAAATAAAGTGGACGAAAAGACAACTTGCCGCCGGTAGGGACCGAACCAGGGTTGCCACTGACTTTCGAGTAAATGTCGCCAAACGACGAGCAAAAAGTCGCCAAAAGTCGCCACTTTTTTACAAATTTCGCCAAAAAAGTCGCCATTCTATATATGTGTGGCAAAGCTAGTAATAAATATTTCCACTCACGTATAGCCGTGTAGAATACAGTACCATCCAAGACCCTGAAATTATATTGACGTTTCTCGATAACAGTCGTATCGCCCGCTTCACCATGTGAGTGCATAGTGCTGCTTTTCCGACTAGCCGCAAGATGTGGGTGGTGGCACGAGGGTGAATGAATGAAACGCTCATGATATCATTCCATCTCTGTCCGCTCGTTTCAAAGGTAAAAGTGTGGTAAACCCTGGGCGAAAACCATGAAAGCGTTCTTTGTAGATAGCTTTACGTACCCTTATATAAATAAAAGGATTAAAAGGTTTATTGAAGGTAACACGACAGAATTCTTACAGCAGTCTTACAGCTTTTCATTGTGAACTAATATGATACCGGACGCCACCGACCCTTTCTTATAGTCGCCTATATCTACACACGTCAATCCGACGCGTTATTAATGATCAGGTTGACAATGTAAACTGTTATATAGCAGTTGTTTTCATTGCACATGCTCACCGAGAACAGTGAAAAATGCCTCAATAAATATTCTTTATTGCACAAATAGCCGCGTATCCGCCTCTCTTCGCTATTCCAAAGCAGTCTTTACCAGCTGAATTGGGGGTACTGCAACAGTGAATAAGTCGCCAAGCGATTCAGAACATTTGGAGCTTTGTCGGAACAATTCGTCGGAACACGTGGCCAAACCATCGTCTAGCCCTTTCAGAAGCGAAACTTTAGAGAAGCTTAAAACACCTAAAGCCATAAACTTATAGACACTGCCGCCTCGCGGTTTTCAAGGCAGTCCGCTGACTTACATTTTGCTAAAATGTCACCGGCGGACGTTCCAGTAACTCCTGCATCTAGACGAATTGAGGAGATGCACATGAGTTACAGAACAGACAAACCGAATGACGCGTAATGTGCACATTCTACTCGTGGGTTTAAAACCAGGAAAAATACAGAGAATGTTGCCGCTCATTCATTGGGAAGACACTAATCTTAGGATGCATAACTCAGTGGAGACCTAAGCCGAAAATCGCCAAAAATTCGCCAAGTCGCCATTCATAATTTTAGGTCGCCACGGGTCTCTCAAGTTCGCCAATTTGGCGAAAAGTAGCCACCATTGGCAACCCTGGACCGAACCTACACTGTAAGAGGGAATAACAGGCAGTTGACTCTATTTTGTTGTTGTTGTGAGTCTCACTGGCCACACACACACACACACACACACGTATATATATATATATATATATATATATATATATATATATATATATATATATATATATATATATACATAGGTCGGCAAAAAATGTGGAGCTCACTCAGGCTCACTCACGATACATATCTTACCCTTAGGGCTCACTCGGACTCAAACTCACCAAACTTTTCCTCATCCGGACTCACTCGGACTCAGACTCACTATAATTTTTCTCAACCGGACTCACTCGGACTCAGACTCACCAAAATATATTGCACCCGGACTCACTCAGACTCAGACTCACGGCTCGATCTGAGTCTGAGTGAGTCTGAGTGAGTCGACTCATGAGTCCGCTAGCCTATAATTAGCATTTTTCGACCATAATGTCAATGCTCTTTAACGCCAATATCTCGCATAATCGGTGCGCTACTTAGCGCATTTTGATATCATACCTTCAAAGACGAGTTATCTGAGTTTGCATTTCAATAAGGACCTTTTTATTGAAAGAGATGACTCACACGTGATATTTTGATCAGTACCTTCCCGTGAAAAAGTATGCGGGGGGACGTCAAGGCACCTCCTCCCCTTCTCCCTCCTCAACTCATGCCTCTGATCAATAAATATTGAGCTGACGTATGAACGGTAGCGCGTTGAATTATGTGGGAGTATACGTGAGTATAAACGTGAGCCGACATAAGGTTGATAGTGGTGCTGAACTTGAGTCGATAAGACCATAGGTCGGCAAAAAATGTGGAGCTCACTCAGACTCACTCATGCAATATATTTTGCCCTTAGGGCTCACTCGGACTCACACTCACCAAAATGTTTCTCAACCGGACTCACCCGGACTCAGACTCACCAAAATTTTTCGCAACCGAACTCACTCGGACTCACACTCACAAAAAGTTTACTCACCCGGACTCACTCAGACTCAGACTCACGTCTCGATCTGAGTCTGAGTGAGTCTGAGTTAGTCGACTCATGAGTGAGTTCGCCGACCTATGTATATATATATATATATATATATATATATATATATATATATATATATATATATATATATATATATATATATATGACTCTCTTTAAGGCGCAGGTCATGACTCACCGAAAATAGTCACACATACTCTTTTTTTTTTTTTCTTCTTATGGCGTACAATCTTTGGATAACGCATCCCACGCTCACAATCATATCGCAGTTTCGGCACGCAATACCCCAGCAATTATTATCGTACGTGTTTGCAATACAGGTGCCGATACTTTTTTGAATACTGCTTTCAAACTTCGAAATAGATACCACTACATTCTTACAAGTACTACGCCTCTCAAACGTATGCAGTATCTGTGCCAGCTCTCCTTTAAGGAAGCTCTTCGGTCCAAACGCTTCCTCTCTTTTCATGAAGCAAACGCGAGCCACTCACTATACACGCCATGTACCGTGGACGGCAACTGCGTTGCCGTCCACGGTACATGGCGAGATGTGTTCTTGGCGCCACAGGGGATTGCGGAATGACCTCCGAGAACTATTTCGTTTTCCACTTACACCGTCGTCGTAATACGATTACTACGAACGCGCTTACGCCTGTTTCCTTTGTGTATTATTTTATTAATTCTCGTGAAGATTGTGTCTGCTGACCAGGTCAGAGCTGTCGTTGACTCGCTCGTGTTGTACGCTTCGAATGTGAAAAGCGGGAAATACAAAGAACCGCGCAATAATAGCAATTACAGGGACTACCACGACATCACTATGAGACACGCCATAGTGTGCGAGGACTTCTTAATGATTTCGACCGCCTGTTTTTTGTTTTTTTTTTTAATGTACACCTATATCTAAGAACACGGGCGTTCTTGCATTTAGTCTTCATTCCAAAAGCGGTCACCGTAGACGGGAATCGAACCCGCGTCCTCGAGCTCACCTGATCGACACCATATCCGCTAAGCTATCATGGAGAGTGGTTTAGAGAGTAAAATGGACATCTTTTATTCGCGAATCTATGGGTTCAAATTCAAAGTTTTGTTCTCTAGAGGTGTTCTCTTCTTTTTTTTTTTCAATTCGGTCAATACCTATGTTTTACGTGACAGGATGACCGGTGGGATTGCCTGGCTTTTCGGGAATATATTTTCAAGAAGAACGTACTTTTCTTTGTCTTTCATTTTTCTAAAGGATCTGGAAACGACCGAATCCGACCAGGTGACGAGAAAATCCTCGGGTTCCCGCATCAGTTTGTCGCCAACTGAGATGCTTAGTTCCCGAAAAACCCGCGCGAATTTTTGAAGCGAAAGTCTTAGATGCGTCATCAAACGCGAGAAACGGCTGTCGGCGTCAACGCCGGTGATGGAAAAATTCATTATCACGTGATGACTTGAGCGTACAACGTCACAGAAGGGCAAAATTTGTGACGTTTTCATGACGTCATCATGTCGACACTATGACGCCCCACAACGTTAACTTCACATGAGTCGTCCGCCTGTCAAAGGGGACTCGAATCGCGAGGTAGTGCAGACCAAGTGGAGGCGCAGAAGCTTTCGGAGAGGCGGGAGGATCAATAGATTAGACTGAGAATAAAAAGAAGATGGCTTTCTCCTTAGAGTCGCCGTAAGCGATCATAAGGTAACCTGTCAGTTTTCATCAACCGATCGCGGAGGTAGTGCGGCGGCACGCCAATTTCACATTGGCCTCGAACCACGCCGGCGCACCGTCGGCGTGAGGCGCAGACGTGGTCTCAGCGGCCGCGTCGGGCTTTCGGGAGAGTCCCACATGGCGCGGGAGGTTTTCTCTCATTTTCTACTCAATCAAGTGGCTGCCTCCGAAGGCGAGATTACTGCTCGGTGCCGAGTGCCGCGCTACGCAAAGGAGAGAATAAACCGCGGGACAAAAAGAAGATGGCTTTCGAGTTTTGTGTGCAACAAGCCTTCCGCGACGGAGAGAGTCGCCTAGCAGACAGCGCACACTAATGGCTCGCGCGCGCTTCCCGCCGGCGAATACATAAGGCTACATTTTAACCTGTCAGACCTCTTTTCGGCCCCGTTCTCGTCCACAAAAAGGCGGGAATGCGTTAAATTAAAAAAAAAACGCGCAGGGTTAGAAGGCGAAAGCCTCCTTCAGATTCTCCCGGCCCCCTCCAAAAGCGACGCGGTTTTGCAGCCTCCGTTCACGGAGGCATGCAAAGCGACCGCATAGCATGTGACGTCCATTATGTGACCCCCTATTTTGGCCCCCGCTTGACACCATCACGTAAGTCACTGACGCCGCCGACGCGGGACGCCGACGGGTATGATGGGGCATTGCTTCATAAGCAGATTGCCTCCTCGGCCCACCGGCCCCCCATGTATTTTCCCATTTATTTACGTGGGAAAGATGCCCCCCCCCCCCGTGCGCCAAATAATTACATCCTGTTTGCGGCTGCTGGTTGCGCCTATTTTATTACGCTTGTAGCTTCACGTTGCAGAACAATAAAAATTTTCTTTCTTTTCTGGTTTTATGCTCGGTCTCAACTGGTTCTTCTTCCACCAGCAATTTTTTTCCTATGAATTTGTTGATGACAGAGAGCCTTTCACGATAATTAAGGAGCATTAAAAAAATGCGTCGCACCGTTTTGTGTGAGCACCAAACGAAAACGATCCTAAAGAAACAGGGCCTTTCAGACTCGACAACTGACTTCGAAAAAGAAAAAAAAAACCATCGGGACGGCAGCAAATGACAGTTGTAAGGAAATGTTTTTGAATCTAAGCGTCCGCGTCAGTGGTTTACTCACAAATTCTCAATTTTGCGGCCTCGTCGGCTAGCAAAAGCGAAACCATTACGAACATTCTCATCATCACCGTCATCGTCGCGAACCCGTGCATCGCTGGCTTGAGGTTCTTTCTGTTATGCTCCGTTTGGTTTCAAATGAGATATTTCGAAGTCACCATCTTTGAAAGCGGGTTCACGTCTCCAACGCCCAAGCCGTTGCAAAGAGACAGCGCTGTATCTTGTGCTTTCACGATTATTCCGCAATGCGGCGGCAGGTGTTTTTGTAGAGCGCCGACAGCCAGCGCGCCGGCGGTATTAGCACGCAATCACTTGTTATCGAGGCCAATAGAGGTTTTCATCAGGCCGTTTACGATACTATTACTCAGACTGGGTTTCAACGGGCAATCAATGCGCGAGTGCCGGGCATGCAAATGCGCTTGCCTTAGCAAGCAGCCGAAGGTTATGTCGGATCGTTTGAAATGAATCGTTACGCGCTATGTAAAAAAAAAAATTATAATTGCGTAGCCACGTACGGGCGCAATTGCCTTTTGTTTTGTTTTTTCTTCCAGGTATCGCGATTGATTTCTCTGAGAACGCGCATACGTAAACGGTAACCATTGCTACAACCATTGCTAGATGAGTCGAAATCACCGTTGCCGAGCGAGTGGAAAGAATAATAGCCTGACATGGGCTCCGTGATTGCGCGCCGGAAACCCGCCGGCCGCACAATCTCGGAGGCCATGGCCTGAAGCACATAGTTTCATAATAGCACACTAGAGGACAATCTGGCGCTAGTGTCTACAGGAGCTGCAGCGCATGGCGCGTCAGCCAGCATGGGAACGATGGGTGGATTTTCATAATTTTCATTATTTCAGCTCCGTGTGGCGTGCAGCCACTTTGTCGCATGCACAAGTTCAGCAAACGTTCAGTACTCCCACTTCGCCATCTTGACCCTTTTAGGCTGGTGAATTGAAATCAGCTCACGAGGTTCACAACGAACCGTTCTTTTATCCGAAACAAAAGCAAAACACAGCGGTAATCAAAGCCACGAGTGCGTTCTAAGCCGCAAGCACGAAGATTAGGTAAATTGATGTACTAATCCATCGTTCCCATGGTGGCTAAACGATCCCTGCGCCGCTTTTCCCCTAGCAGGAAGGAAGGAACACAGAAAAAGGAGAAGGCAGGGAGGTTAACCAGAAACACTTCCGGTTGGCTACCCTACACCGGGGGATCGGGGAAGGGGAATAGAAAGACGAGCAATAGAGAGGAGGGAAGAGAGAAAAAAAAAACAGATGCAGTGAATTCACTGCAGTGTGCGGGATTGCACTACAAGTCAGAGGCGTTCGCACAAGCCCGTCGTTCTCAGAAAGCACAATAGTGCTTTCGCTGCCTTGTGGGCCGTCGAGAGATGTGGACGGCGGCTGCTGTAGTAGCACCTGCGCAGTACATATTGTAGGAAACTCTATGGCCTGAAGCCTCCACATGAGGAGTGTCTTACGCTGGAACAGCATTAACGTCACTTCATTTATCGCGAAGTTTTTCAACTTTTCCCTTTTTTTTTTTAGAAAGACATACAGCGTAATAAATAGCCGCAACAAGAAAATATGGATGCGACCCCAATTCTTGACTGAGGTATCTGGTAGCGGCCCTCACGTGTCGGCGTTCATGTGACCTCGTGTATTCCCTGGGTTAACGGACTCTCCCCTCTAAATAGATCGCGGCCTACCTTCATATAAAAGTCGTCGGGTTAAAAGCAAAAGCTGCGAGTTATAGTGCTGAAAATACCACACTTCACGGCTCGTATAGGGAGGGGGCTGCAGCTTATCCTTCTGTACTTTGTCTTCCAGAGCGACGGTACAGAGCGACGTCAGCGTTGCCGGCGACACGTGCAATCGCGGCGCGAAAGCTCGCGTCTGTTGTTTACGCATACGCGCTTCGGGGCCGACCGGTCAAAGGCGCGAGCGAGCTGGGTGACGTGAAGGTTTTTCAGCCGGCCGGCGGACGGGGTGGCAGCAGGGCAATGTGTGTACAGGCGAGCGCGACGCGGAGGTAAGTGGTGAGAGACAAAATGCGGCACTCAATGTATGCGTGTACGTGGCAAACAGCCAACGCGCGCTAAGGGCACGCCATTTGCCCCTCCCCCAATAGCGACCGCGGCTTGACTTCGCTCTGAGGATAAAAAACAAAACAAAGGACAATGTCTCACTACTCGAATTAAAGGTTTCCTGCTGTTTTGAAGCTAGCAGAACCGGTAAATGAATACAACTGTCGAGGACATTCTTTAACACGCAAGGCTCATCGGTAAAAAAATTCGACGTCTGGCGTCGTCGTGAACACTAATACTGCCAAAAGAATCGTGGCGTTCACTTCACTTGTAATGATGCCAAAGGCATAGGGATACAAATTAAACTGAATTCGAATGGAGTTAAATATGAATCGGCTTACATTAAAGAGAATCAAGAGTTAAGTGACTTGAGTGTCAAACAAGAGTGAATAAAGTGGCTTCATTATCAGTCTAGTGTGAACCAAGCGACTTGGGTGTAAATGAAGTGGTGTAAGTGGGAATTACAAACGAACGAAGTGATTTGACTGTTAATAATGTGGCAAACGGCACGTGTGTGAACGAAGAATGAATTGACATACGTGAAAGCAATTGTGTTATACGGTGTCATTCACACCAAGATAACGTTATTTCGCATGATGACGTCATCACCTGACATTTTCGTTTCGTCAGAAATGGGCCGATGCCGGAGGCACTGCAAAACCCCGCGAGATGCAGAAAGCTTTTTTAACATGAAAGTGTTTTAAGCAGGGGTCCACCAATATTTCAGTGACGTATTTCCGTCACGGAAATGCCATAGAAATAATGCAACATGATCGGATGGCAAATAAAAAACTCGGGATTGCGGTTTGCACAGAAAACACGAACACGAAGGGAAGAACCACGAGACGAGCGCAGCCTCGTCTCGTGGTTCTTCCCTTCTCAAGGAAAAACTTAAGAAAAAAAAGTCCCATCAATGGGAGTTGAATCCACGACCTCTCGGTGCATTACAACTCTGCGCCACACATTCTGTCACACATTAAAGGAGTGGTGACACAAAAATTCGGACACAATTTGACTGTTGAATCACACTAATGGGTGCACATAGGTGTCATCTGCACAATATCAGCCACAAATACAGCCTAAAAAGTATTTTAATTGAGTTTTGAAGTTCGTGAAAGTGCCGAATCAGAAATAGAAGCAAAAGACGATGAGGTCATCGAGCGGATACCACTTACGTCACGAGTTCTGGCCGGGTTACCGGAGGCGTGTACGAGACGGATAACGCTGGTAGCGACACCTGATGATGCATAGCCTAACTAGAGACCTACAATAGAAAATCGCAGCGACTTACCCGCTTACTGATTCTGTGTAAAGCATTAGCAGTGAGATAATTAGCAACTCACAGTATTCTCATTGCTTTTTTTCCCGGCAAAAAAAAAATTATTGTAGTTGGACAAAACGCCACAAGATGTCGCTAGGGGTCCGCAGTTTTGGGAACTTAGTGGTGTGCATGAGGGCAGAGGTGCAATCGGGAATGGATATATATCAAAGGACTGTGGGACGCCTCGCGTTGGGTGCTCACGGGAAGACGACAAATGAGGCTGTAAAGGGCGATATGGGATGGGCAGGTTTTGAGGCGAGGGAGACTCAAAGCAAAATAAGGTTCGAAGAAAGGCTAAGGAATATGAAGGAGAGTAGATGGGCAGAGAAGGTGTTCCGTTACTTGTATAGGAAGAGCGTGGACACACAGTGGAGAAAAAGAACTAGGAGGCTCACTAGTAAATATACGGCTGGTAGTGTAAGCAGTATGTCAACAAAGAGCGTTAAGCGAAAAGTCAGAGAGGCGGAGAGGATTTACTGGATGGCAGCTATGGAGAAAAAACCGGCTTTGAGCAACTACCGAAAGGGCAAAAATGAAATAAGGAGGGAGGCATTTTACGACAATTCAATGGGAAGCGCTTTACTGTTTGAAGCGAGATCGGGTTGCCTTAGAACGGGTAGTTATAAAGCGAGATTCAGTAAAGAAGAAAAACAATGCACGTGCTGCGGGGAAGATCAGGAAACGCGGAGCATGTTCTGATTGAATGTGGACACATCCACCCAGGTGTACGTTTGGGCACGAGCCTACATGACGCCTTGGGTTTTAGAGACAATGGAAAGCTGAACACACCCGCGATTGAAATAAGTAAGAGACGGTTAGAGTATTGGTGGCAGAAAACTAGCGAGAAAGGACAAAAATAAATATTGGAAAAAAAAAGACATTCTGCCGTAAAGGGCAGAAAACGGAACTGAAAACTTAAGTTTTTTTTTTTCTTCTGGAGTAAAATAGTTTTAATTTTAACACTAGGCCAACGCTAAGAAAAAAAATGTAAGTTTTTTTTTTTGTCGAGCCTGGTGGCACACTTGTCACCGCCCCGTTATAAAGGGGACGCTCATAGCATCCATCCATCCATCCATGCTACTGCTGCAGCCATCAACAGCTCCGGTAACCAGGTACACGCAAACGTTAGGAAGTCTACAGACGAACTAAAGCTCTCTGCTGCCGGGATCGTATTGCGTAGTGGACAGATAACTGCTTCGGCCCTCCGACGTGCGTACGTGGGATTGGTATACCTTGAGAACACGGCGTCTCCCGATATAAATACGAGTCAGTAAGTCATACATCACGTCACTTTCATTTTACGCATAAACACAGTTACAAAGCGCCAATGTTGTGAATTCACTGCTTTTTTCGTCACTTCCCAACCTGCTACTTTACAAATGATCGGAGCGAAAATGTTTCAGCACATCTTATGCTGCGGCTACTCCAAGCCTGGCGGAAAACGTCGCCTCAGGCGGACGACGACGACAAGAACAAAATCGCAGCTACCGGCGAGATTCGCAAAGTGAATCGAGCTTTTCTCACTGATTTTTACACTCCTCCCAGCTCTTTCGTCCATCGCCGCACTAGATAAGCAACGTAGTTTGACAATCGAGGAAACACGCATACGCGACGCTCAACGCCTGCTCAACACAGCAGACGAAACTGCAGCGCTGACAACATGGCAGAAGCTGGTCAGTGACGTCACTGGCTCTCGCGGTCAC
This sequence comes from Rhipicephalus sanguineus, assembly GCF_013339695.2. Lineage (NCBI taxonomy): Eukaryota > Metazoa > Arthropoda > Arachnida > Ixodida > Ixodidae > Rhipicephalus > Rhipicephalus sanguineus. Next base: position 124,923,672 of record NC_051182.1, read on the forward strand.
CTGATCGAGTAGGCCGGCTACGTCACGGGGCCATCGAGTGCTCTTCGAAATCGAAACTGCCTCCGGTCGTAACATACGAGCATATAATTAAACATTCGTCTCGCGCTGGTGCAGATGAGCTTCGCTGGTGCAGATGAGTCAGTAGACATTAAGAGCAAAAAACAGATGTTCACAAATTTTCTGTCGCCACTCCTTTAACACATTCACATAACGGTCAAATATTCTGGAGGCCTAAAAACGCGCCTTTTATATCTAACACTTTCCTCTCTCCCAGAAGTGGAATTTTGTCAACGCCTTAACCAGCCTCCACATTTTTTTTTCTTGGGAAGACGGGGGTGGGGGGGGGGGAGATTGGTGCAATAGGCAGATTAAAGAGACGATGGCTTTCACCTTCGAGTCCTACTAGGGGAATTCATAGGGCCGTGTGATCTTTTCTTTTTTTGTTTCACGTGTCAGACGCCTACAAAAAGTAAACCGCCCGATAAATTACGCGCTCCAAGTCACTTGTAACGCCTAACTGCATGGGCTAATTAATGTGTCACGTGACTAAAGTTGACCGGTGTATGGCTCCTTGCGAAGTTCCAAGGTTACATGAACAGCGTAAAAAGCGAAACGACGTTATATGGAGGCACGATTGTTGTACGAGAGGAGGCATATCGATTCTTTAGCGCCCATTTTGGTGGAGACAACGTCAGGAAAAAAAAAAACTAATTTCACCTAATGCGTTAGCTCGTTAGGGTTAAAGCCCTTTCCGACGAGACCGAATCCGGTATATACAGTCGGGTTTTGCTGTAATGGAGCGTGCCCTATTTTTCGCGACGAAATGACGTAAGCTCGGTATGCAGGTGAGAAATGTCTGAGTGCGTCCCACGCCGAACGGCACATGCTGAGGAGGCTATGCGTACACTACCGGGAGAATAAATGACGGCTTACAGCCGGTGAAACGACGTCTGTGAAACCCTATAGTAACGTTATCCTTTCCTTGAAACAGTTCGAGAAATTTCAGAGAAAATGGGCGAGAGAGAAAACACTGGATATATATATATATATTATATATATATATATATATATATAATATATATATATATATATATATATATATATAATATATAGATATATATATATATATAATGAAAGTGGCACTACAAGAAAACTTCATTTATTACGTCGACGTTTCGGTCAGAGCCTGACCTTTCTGAAGTCTTAAGAAAGGTCACGCTCTGACCGAAACGTCGACGTAATAAATGAAGTTTTCTTGAAGTGCCACCTCTCATACTTATACTATACTATACTTCAACTCTCTCTCTCTCTCTCTCTCACTCTCTCTCTCTCTCTATATATATATATATATATATATATATATATATATATATATATATAACGCTTTCCGCACCCAACGTGATATTGCCCTGCCTCCGCGATCGGCCCACCTTTGACGAAACGGCGATGTCATGTGATGGTGTCATCGTGTGTCGTCAAGTTATGTGACGTTGTAGAGACGTCATAATGACGTCCAAAATTTTGGCGATTCGTGACGTCATCACGTGATTACGATTTTTTTGCATCACTCGCGTTGACGCCGCCGGCGGTCAATTTTCGCGTTTGATGAGGCATCTAGGGCATTCGCCTTGAAAGTTAGCAGGCCATGATAGTATAGTGTTGTAGCGATATGTATGAGGGCATGATAGATCTGGTCGCGTCTCACACGACAGATACGTTTGTCTGAAGAGCAGGAAACTGAGTAAGTGAAGTTTCCAAGAGCAACGAGACGCGAGGTATACTCATAAAATACGGCGTGCCGTCATAGTTCTTGCGAATAACTTGAAGCAGCGCAAAAAAAGGAAAAAAAAAAACGAGGAGAAATGATTATGAACATACACTCATCTTTGTCGTGTTTTTTTCCCCTGTTTTTTGCGCTGCTTCAAGTTATTCCCAAGATGGACCGACACGCCCAAACCAACAAGCTTTCCCTAGCATGAGAGTTGGTTGCGTCACTCTCGCGTAACGGCCGAACTTCGTCGTTACACCGCCCACGTCGCCACTGTCGCCGTCCATGTCGTCAGACTGAACAGCCATCGGTCCTTTAGATTCGGATGTCACTTGGCTCTTTCTTCTGAGTGACCCACCGCAGAACATTTTTTGTTGCTTTTTTATTAGGGCTCTATCATTTCCACGATTACAACCCGCAGTTCAGATGTGCCTTTCTGTTTCTTTTTGTTTTGTTTTTTAAATATCTTCGAAAGCAGGTATTCGTCGCATGCCCCTTATATTGGACAACGTTTAAGAAGATTAGAAAACTTTCGCTCGTTCCCCGACATCTCGCGAAAAAAAAGACCAACATCTCCGAAAGGTTTCTGGATGTTAGGGGACATTGAGTGTTGGGAAGGCGCTGGCGTAGGAGTTTCGGCGAGTCTGTCATTGCGACATCTAATGAAAATGGGGAGGGGGGAGAGTGAAACAATACCTAGTGCTACCATTGCGATACCCACGCAAAAAGTGAACGCGTATTCCTTCTTTTTTTTGGTTTTCTTTAGTGCACCGCTCTCCTATAGAGACAGCTTATGTACCCAAGGCGTGACCGGTCAACAGAGGAGAGATGTGTTTTATTTGTTTCGTCTTTCCGCATTTCCCGTCTATGCCGGAGAGGTTTTCCCGGAACGACATCGCGTGCTTCTGTATTGTACGACTCGAAACGTTTGTCGGGCACCAGTGCTATAGCGTAGAGCGAATGATTATGTCGATGAAAGCCGAAGCGTGTTTGCGTGGAGCCAGGCCGCGGGCGTTTCTGCTGATAGTCAGCGAGTTAGTGCGAGTAACTTCATGGCTTAGTCAGTGAACACATTTAGTTAACGCGTGAGATAATTAGCGAGTGAGTGCGAGTGAACGATTTATCGAGTAAGTTAGCGAACCATTGGTTAAACAGTTATGTGCAAGTCAAATACTGCGCGTTTAAAAAAGCTCTAGAATGAGTGAGGGAATGAATGAATGAATGAATGAATGAATGAATGAATGAATGAATGAATGAATGAATGAATGAATGAGCGAGCGAGTGAGTCAGTTAATGAGAGGGTGATTGAGTGAGTGAGGGAATGAGTGAGCGAGTGAATGAATCAATTAATTAATGAGTGAGTGGGTGGGAGAATGAATTAATGAATGAATGAGCGAGTGAGTGAATGAATGAATAAATGAATGGGTGGGTGGGTGAATGAGCGATCGAGTGTGTGAATGAGTGGGTAGGTGAGTTAATAAGTCAGTATGGGAGGGTGGAGTGAGTCAGTGATGGATGAATGAGTGAGAGAGTGAATTAATTAATTAATTAATTAATTATTATTAATGAATGAGTGAGTGAGTGAGTGGGTCGGTCGGTCGGTCAGTGATTGAATGCATGAAGGAATGAATGAATGAATGAATGAATGAATGAATGAATGAGGGAGGGAGGGAGGGAGGGAGGGAGGGAGGGAGGGAGGGAGGGAGGGAGGGAGGGAGGGGACTACGGGCAAGAAGCAATGCGCACATCGTGTCGGTCGGCAGTCTATGCTTGATTGCCGACCCAGACTAAATATATAAGAAACGATGCCTTACGCATTCATACGTCGTTATCTCTTCTTAATTACCTGATTTGTTATTTTTCGGAGAGCCCGCGAGAAAAGGAGTTTTCAACATTTCGATTCACACCAAAGAATAGAGTAAAAAAAAAGCATAGAACAGTCGGGCTATAAAAAAGCCAGGTCGACTTTCTCCCAGTATTACTAATGCGTCGTTTACTTAGCTTTTTTTTCTTCCTTTTGTGGCCAGGCGCTGAACCGCAAGTAAATCCCAACGGCCAATTGGGTCTTCTCACTTTGTTACGCCTTACATCACTCTGGCACAAATATGAGGCGCCGCACTAGGCTGTATAAGAACGCTTGGCTAATGAACGGGACATGATACTGGAGGCACGAATGCTTGCTAATTTTAGAAATTAGAAGCAAGTAGAAACAAGATACCGTAAACTAACGCTCTAGTGAGGCCCGGTCCCTTTATCCTCTCAAAATTATTCGCATCATTGCCTTTAATGCAAGAAAATAAAAAAAATAAATAAGGAAAAGGTGTGACGACACGCCACGGTGTTTTTTTTTCTTCAATTTTCTGTTTTGTGTAGTTTAGCAGGTAATTCTTGTCTTTCACCATCTACATAGAGGCACTTTAATGCGTTCTCGCCTCGTTATTTACCCTCATGCGCGGTTTGTTTCGTTTTTTTTTTAAATATGATTTAAGTATTTCATGAATGCAGCGTCTTCAAGTTGTGTGTCTTTAGTTACCCGTTTCGATCTTCTGGGTACAGTGACGGCAAGAAAGAAAGAAGGAAAGAAAAAGAAAGAACGAAAGAAAGAAAGAAAGAAAGAAAGAAAGAAAGAAAGAAAGAAAGAAAGAAAGAAAGAAAGAAAGAAAGAAAGAAAGAAAGAAAGAAAGAAAGAAATCAGCATGCACGGTTAAACGCTGTCTATGCCGCGATGGCTTAGTTCAGCACATTTTTCGCGTATGCAGGAAGCGAGGCTTGCGACGTTTAGCGAGTGCCCCACGGGTGTACTTGGCGAGCGTGTGCGACGAGACGGTGCAAGGTATATATATCCGGAGGCGCGTCACCTATGGGCATTCTGATGAGACACGATGGTGGCGCGTTCTAGTCTTCTTTTTTATTACTTCGTATGCCGTGCGCGAGAAAGTGCATGACTGACTATAGATCGTCTTATTATCTTACTCTCTTTGTGTTTCGTTTTTCTCGAGCCGTCACTTTCATATTGAACCGTAACCGCCTATAGACGATTTTTTTTTTAACGTAAGACGCATGAGCGCCGCCACCCGGGGCTGTTAAACGAAGATTTCATTAGTTTCGTATATCGCGAGGTGAGTTAACGGGGTCGTGAAACGTCCGAAGCACCAATAGAGCCGTTTTAGTGCGCATGCGCGTGCCGTAGCATTGCTCGTCTAGTTTTAAGAGCGGAACTCGTTAAGCTTTTCGTTGCGCCGGGCAGTGCGGACAGGGATTATCGTCATCATGAACCGGTAAGCATTCGCTTCGTCCTCTATCAATTTCTTCTTCGCTCCCGCAGCGCGTGCGCCTATGTGCGCGGCGTGGAATGCTAAAACTATGATGCGCGAGCCTGTTACGTGACTAAATATCACGTAAAATCGCGTAACAACTAGTCGCGCGACTAAAAATCACGTAAAATCACGTAATAACTAGTCACGTAATATTATGTAATAACCGCTCACGCACCAAAATTGACGTAATAACTAGTCACGGGACTAGAAGTCGCGTAGTATAACTCACGTGACTAAAAATAACGTACCGTCACGTAACCGGTCACATCAATAGAATCCCGTAACGTCACTTGACTACTCGCGTAAGCAAATATCACGTAACATCCAGTCACTTGAATACAATCACGCGACATCGCGTAATGGTTAGTCACGTGACATGTTCCCGCCATAAACACTGCAACAGGTAGTAACGTGACATTTCTAGCCAAAAAAGAGCGAGCACGCAATTAGTACGGTCTTGAAAATAGTCCAGTTAGATGTTATTTGAACATGCCTACATATGCCTCATTGACATTTTAATGATTAGGTGAGTATTTGTCGAGTTAGAAACATAATTAGGACTAATTAACTAAACCTCACTAACGAAATAATTAGTAGTGACTACTACAGTATACTGGGAACAATAGGCACTAGATGTGCTTCGCGTAACTGCGTTCCTCTTTTTTCAAATCGTGCTGCGTAATATTCGGCACGTCATGTGTACGCTTATGCTTTGGCGTTGTCTTGTGACGGCTAGCGTAATCTCGTGTCAGGTTAAAGGTGCCGAGTGTTTGCAAACGCCGGTTGATGCGTATAGGGTGAATGCGTTGTTAAATTGGCAGCATTGCCCATGTCCCTTCTTAACTCAATGGCGCTCTCACATACACGGATACCACAAACCGAGCTGGTTCTGCCTGACTTGTTTTCTTTTTTTTTCTTCTTGAATACCACTCAAGTGTATCCCGGGGCGGCCGCGTATGTGGACGGAGTCCGTCACGTTCGAGGCCTTGTGAGTCATGCGCGTTTGGACAAGAATGCGGCCTCGATCGTTGCGACGTGCACGCCGAGGGCTACAGTCCTGTACGCGACGATCGAGTGTGCAACAACCGGCCGCTGGGACCAGCGCAATTGAGACGCTTACTGTGCTGAGAAAAAGCGTGCAGCAGGGCCTCTCGGATCGTGTACGCACTTAGCATACCGCGCAGGTACAGTCGTGAGCAATATGAGATGGAACGCTGAAACTGCCCTTTTAAAGGTCAGAGCAAACGGTTGGTTTGCAAACGCAAGAGTGTTCATAAAACTAAATGCTCAGGTGCAAAGGTATACCATGCAATTTAGCAAGCCACATTAATATAGATACAATACAAGTGATCGTTTATTAAACACGAATTCGGTGTTCACTCTTATATTGTTCACGACTGTAGTACATAGGCGTTCGCAGGGTTCCCCATTAGGTGGAGCAAAGTTTCATTATAGCAGTGACCCCCTCCCCCCCCCCCCTCCCCCCCCCCCCCAATTGTTTTTGGTCGAGTTCAAAACTAGCATGCTTCACAACGGGTGAAAAGATGAAAATGAGGTGATCACGTGCTTCTCGGCTTTCCGGCAGTACAGATGGAAAGTCGACAGTTTTTGGAGTTCAGCATGAGAGGCCTTCGGCCGCGGTTATCCTAAAAAAAAAAAAAAACCTTCGCGGTCATAACCATGATCGTTATTCAGTGACGGAACAGGTCCGACAATAGGCGTTCTGCAAGTCTGCAAAATGTCTCCTTCACTTTATGTGTCGCTGCTTTGTTAAAAATAAACTTGAAACTTGTATAACGGAATGAGATAGATTTGCACCCCCACCCCTTAATTGAAACTGGAGGGGAAGGGGTCCTCTGCCCTACCCCCCCCCCCCAACGCGCGCACGCCATTGGGTACGTATACAGCGACTTCTAAAGGAACACCATCGGCGTATCGCTGTATGCCAAGCAAGGAGCGTGGAAGCACTTCCTCTATTACGAACTCTCACGGACCAGTTTCTTCGTTTTTTTTCTCTCTCTCTCTCTCTTTATCTCACCTGTTTCGGTACGAAGGTGCACGAAAAACCACTTCGCGCCGTGAAAACGGGCTGCTCGAAATAGGATCGCTTAAAACACGTGCACTGCTGCTCACCAAAAGAAACAAACACAAAAACAAAAGATGTACGCAGCTGCGCGAGGAAACCCCTGACATTCTGATCATACAAAGCAAAGCACACAAAGTGCACAGCGTGAGGAGGAAGCGTGAGTACCGCACGATCCCGCGTAGTAGCCGCATTCGAGCGATCTCGCTCCCTATTGGCGCGTAAGGAAACACGCTTTTACTTTGGCTACAAATAGCGCTCTGTTGCCTAGGCGACTCGTCGGTTTTGCAATCCCTTAATCGGTGTGCAAGGTGGCTTCGGACTTCGTTGTGAGGTTAAACCTGAAGACCTGCGTGTATAGCAAACCGTAATGTCCTTTTTGCCTGAATGAGCCGGGGTAATGGACGCTATATATATTAACACAAATACTGTGCAAGTGTCGATGCGAGCGTAATTAAGGCCGGGAAACCTGATTAACAGCAAGTACTTTTTTTTTACGGCAGAGCATCTGTGGTCGAGGTTTGCCGTGTGTCGTAGATAGAAAATTAATTATCATCACGAACCGGCACGCGCTTTCTTCGTCCTCTTCTTCCTCGCCTCCCTCTTCTTTTGCTCCTTGCTTCGCTCCCAAAACACGGGCGCCGATTTGTCCGGCGTGCGATGCAAGAACTCTGATGGGCGAGAGAGCGAGTAGGCAGACAGAAAAAAAGAAAGGGAGAGAAATTATTGGCGAGTCGCGATTCGAACCCGCGCCCCCACGCACGATCCGAAGGCCAGCGTCGTAGCCACTCGGCTATCCAGGCACGCTAGCAGAGCGCGGCGTAGCCTTGTATGGTGTAGTATACCAAAGGAGTGGGCAAGAAAAGTGAGGACGAGGAGTAGGGAAAGGAGGAGGGCAGAAGGAGTACACACGCAGAGAGATAAGGAATGAAAGAGATAGAAATAAAGATAACGATAGCAATAGATGGAAAGAAAGGGAAGACAAAGAGAAAAAAAGGATAGAAGGCGAGAGAACGATTACAGAGAGAGAAAAGTGAAAAAAAAGAGAGAGAGAAATAAAGGGAAGAAAGACAGGAAAATTTAGAAAGACAGAGATAGAAATAGACGTAGATAGAAAGGGATAGAAAGATACAGATACACAAAAAAATAAAAAAGAGAGCAAGCATAGCCATGTATACAATACTGTACCTATACTGTATACTATACTATACTATACTATACTGATGTGAGCATAGGCGTGTGCACAGGGGGGGAAGGGGGGGCGGCCACCCCCCCCCCCCTAATCACCTAAGAGGGGGGCGCAAAATCTGCCCCGTACATTAACCTTCTAGTCACTTAAGAGGGGGGAGGGCGCAAAATTTACCACATACATTGACTTAGTAGGGTGGGGGGGGGGCGTCGATGAACCTTCGCCCCCCCCTCCCCCCTTCCCTGATGGGGAACCCTGCGCACGCCTATGGGTGTGGTGGTAAAAACCTAGCCAAGCCGGGGCCAGGTAGGTGCCCACTAGCTCTGCGGTGACCTATCCTTGCGCCAGTTAGGACAAGCTGCGCTAATTTTTTTTTAGAATCGATACGTACTCGTTGAAAGTAACAACCGACCTTAAAGTGTGTTGTGCCAAAATTTTGCATAGTCTTGCAAGCACAACTGAACCTCGCTCTACATAAAGTGATGGCCGTGCAGTAAACACAACATTTGGTTCAATACCAACCTCAGGGACTGAGCTGACCGAAAAGACGAATAAATATTCCAAACTGAACACGCAGCGAAAGGCGGGCTAGTTGGTTCACGTCAGGAAGAAGGAATTTAACAGCGCAAACTCCTTCGTCCCGTGCTTTGCGCTGTTAATCCGCCAATGTGCGTTGGGCGGGCTATAGTTGGTGTGTGTGTGTGTGTGTGTGTGTGTGTGTGTGTGTGTGTGTGTGTGTGTGTGTGTGTGTGTGTGTGTGTGTGTGTGTGTTTGTGTGTGTGTGTGTGTGTGTGTACTACTCCGTTCGCGCTCAGTCGCGCTGTTCAAACCTCGCTGTTAATAGCTTCTTTGAGAAATCAGAAATAAATATTCAGGAGAGCTTTGTACCGCGCCCGCGTAGAAAGATCCTCTCTGGGGGATGGAAATCCAAAGGAGGGCTTGGCCGAGAGGGACAGAACGACCCGTTACTGTGATAATGCAATATTTATTTTAAAAATCCAGCCGTGTTTACCCACCCTCAAACCCCGAACTCAGCAGGGCCCAAGCGGTATATCGACTGGAGGTGGTTACATACCCAGGCATTGCCCAACCCCGTTCATCTCAGGAGGATATATCGAGACATATATGCAGACGACGGCTGCAAATTATGCGACTTGTCTCACGCATATCATAGGCACATTCTCTGGGAATGTGCGGTTATAGGCGAAGAAAATGCATTCTCCCCAGATGAGGCAGCGGTGCGGTGACGGCCACGCTGCGCAGCTCAAACCTGCAAGATCAACTGTTGTCTATCCAGCAAGCCCGCGAGGCGTCTAGGAGACAGGCACTCCGGCCCTCGTAGGGGGCGGCCTAGGCCCAGGCCCAAGCAGGGCCCTTGTTCCTAATAAAGTTGCTGCCACCACCAGAGCTATGTTTCCGGCACATACAATTGAGGTCTTTCTTCCTCATGCAAATTAGCCGCCATGGTGGCTCAATCGTTACTTCGGCTGTCGAACCGAAAGACGTGGTTTCGATTCCAGGCCACTACGGTCGCGTTTCGATGGAGGCGGATTGAGGGAGGCCCGTGTACTTAAATTTATGTGCACGTTAAAGAACAGCAGATGGTCGAAATTATCCGTAGCCTTCCACTGTCGCGTCTCTCGTAGCTTACGTCCCATTGGGACGTTGAACGTCATAAAACGAACCAAAAAGGAACTTTTTTTCGAGGGGCTCGTTTCTTTGTTAGACACAAACAAATGAATCCAACATAGGAATCAATAATTGTCCTTAACTGCAGTGTAGTGGCTACGATATTAAATTGAAATGAATTATAGCGGACGAAAAAGCACCCTTTCTCTCAGTGGGATCCGAACTCACAATATTCGAATTGTTGTCTGTAAGTACACAGCAGTTGCAGACAACAATTAATGTACCCTGTGCTTTCCTTGGCCTAATGTCTGTTGGGTTCATTTGGTTGTAGGGAACGACCAAGCCTCGTGCAACTGACGGACACTTATACGCGCAATTATGCGGCATACGTTCGAGCGACCGCTCTAAGGAAAAAAGAAAAGAACATGTCCGAGAGTCCAGAGCCTTGTTTAAGCAAAACCTCCTTCATTTTCGCAACTCGGCTCATCTGGGATTTCTTGTTTTCGCCTCCACGAACTCCTCGCGGTGTTTATTTCGATTTTTTTTTCGTGTTTTCGTGAAACATTTCTCCTCGTTTGTGCGGTCTCTATATGCACCGTGCTTCTCTACATATTCTTCATTTTCCTCTCGGGCGAATTCCTTCGCCCCCATTTTCTTTTTCTTCATCTTCTTCTTCACCCATGCTTCGCAGGTATACACGTTCCGTATCGAGGTCTGGCATCGCCGTCATCGTCTCCAATGCCCCTCTCATTTTGTCTGCTTTTTTTTCCTTAGTAGCGTTTCCTTCTTCGTGCGAGCGTGCACTTAATTCTCGCGTGCCTCCATACCTGTCCGTTCCCAAGCTCACCTGAGGTGCCGCGGGCACCATTGCAAATCGCCGGGGTCCCAACCAACCACTCGCTCACTGCTTGTGGATCAAAGAGCCCGTCCACAGGGACCACTCGGTTAGCTTTTCTTTTCTTTAATTCCTCATTTTCTTTCTCTCTCTCGCTCTCCCCCTCCCTCCTCGACTTTATCTCTTCTTCGGGCTTTACGTGCTAAAAGACATGGCTTGAATTGAAGTACGCCGTACTGGTGGGGGCTGTGGTTTAATTTCGAGCACTTTGGGCTTTTCAGCGCGCACCTACGTCTGTCCTCGCCTGTTCTTGCTATAGCGTGTGAATGCAATCCTGTTGGTGTACGTGTCAAAAGTTAAAACAGCGCTAAATAACACGGACAAGGACGTACTCAGGACTAGCGCTATGTCCTAGCGCTAGCTGGTGCTGTGTCCTTTCTTGTCCGTGTTACTTAACGCTTTGTTAACAGTGAGTTTTCTTGCATTCGTCGTCTTTATCGTCTTAATTGACCTCACCTCTTGTGTCTTCATACTGTACTTCGTGCTCGCCATCTGCTTTGCATCTTTTGCTCTTTGTCTTCGCCTGCACTTCGTCGCAAACTTCTTCAACTTCGCCTTGTCTGGCTTCTTCTTTGCCTTCATCGCATTCACCTTCTCCGCCCTCAGCATCTTCCTTGTTAACTTCTAGGACTACGTCGTCGTCTCACCTGGCTTCGTCTTCACTACTGTCTTCACCGCGAACTCCTTTTCGCTGTCATTGGCTTCTTCCTCATTTTCTTTGCCTTCGTCACCGTCTTCATTGGCTCGCTGTCTTCGTACCATACATCTTCGTTCTCGTCGTGTGCTTTCTGTTTTCTTCTCGTTATCTTCGCCTTCTTCATCGTTATCTTCAACCTTTTGCCCGGCTTCGTCTTTGTCTACATCGCGTTCATCTTCTTCGTCCTTAACGTCTTTCTTGTCGTCCTCGGCTTCATTCTCAGCTTGTCTCTCCTTCTTCCTCGTAATCTGCGCCCTCATCAACACCTTCCTCAACTACCTCGTTAGTCTCTCGCTCGTCTTCGGATTGGTTAATTAAGATAATTTCCTTATGTGCTAGACATCGCGTCTCCTTCGCAACTCTCGTTAAAGCACAAGCAGGCAAACCGCTTCGTCAGAGACCCTAACTAGATTGGTCAAAGAAAGCCTACGGATTGCTCTTGTATGGACTGGTATATCTTATTTTAACCTTTTTATTTTTCTCGCTTTCGGGGGAGCCTACAAAAACACGTGAACAAATGAAGTGATTCCTTCTTTACATTCGTTCCCGGGCTCTTTTTCTTTAAGTGGACATCATTTGCGCACGTGCTGTCCCTGTTCATCCCTGAGACTTCATTTTGCTTCTCTCTTTTTATTTCTAATTACCAGGAGATACTGGCTATCCCTGCGTATCCCAGGCTGCGATCTTTCGACCGGTTTAGGCTTTTTTTTTTTTCCCAGGCCAAAGCGAACAAAACAGGAGACGCATCTCTAATGAATGTCTCCGGGACGTCTCTTTGATTCGGTGCAGCGCTGTGGAGGCTTAGACTGCTTCATGAACTTGACCTCTATTTCTTTTTTTTTTAGTTTCTTAAAACCTATTTACAGGAGTCTTACCGAACGCTTGAGAATGCCTCACCTGCAGATAATGCAATGACTTCTGTTTTTGTTTTTCTGGCTTACATCAGGACACGTGGCCTGCAAACAAGTACCATAATGAACATCGATCACGCACCCTCCCCCCCCCCCCTCCCGTTTCTAAGCACTGTTCATTGATTTGTGTAAAAGATGTGAGCACGCAGCCTAAATTTCATTGGAAGTACACGGCAAGTAAACGTGTGCTCTTGAATTTGATTAAGAACGGCAGAAAAGAAATTCGAAGGTCAAACTTGAGGAAGTGGAGAAGCGATTGCACTTCTTGTTTCTTCTAGTGGTCAATTCGCCATCCGCAATGTCAGGAAAGGGCTGAGCATTGACTCGTCATTTCTTCGCATTCCACGCAGCAACCCGATCACTAGTATAAAAAGAAGTGTAACTCAATTCGAAGCTGCTAAAGTCTGCCCCGCCACGGTGGTCTAGTGGTTATGGCGCTCGACTGCTGATGCGAACGAAGGTCGCGGGATCAAATCCCGGCCGCGGCGGCTGCATTTTCGATGGAGGCGAAAATGTGCGAAAATGCACCTAAATCTAAATACCTAGATTTAGGTGCACGTTAAAGAACCCGAAGTGGTTGAAATTTCCGGAGCCCTTCACTACGGCGTCTCTCATAATCATATCGTGGTTTTGGGACGTTACACCCCAGATATTATTAAGCTGCTGAGCTGCGTTCGCTTCCTTTCTTTCAGGCAAAAAAAAAAAAAAAAACAACTTTGAACCCAGGAAGAAGCGACTTGGGGGGGATCACGTGTCGGCAGGAACGAAAGTTTAGCCAATCATCTTTCTACAGGTTTCAAAGCCGTGAGGAATGTGACGTGTGTGTGTGCGTGCGTGTGTGCCCTCTCCCTCTTTCTTTCTGTATACAACTAACTTTCGAACTTCACTACTCCCTTCGCCGGTGTAGAATAGCATACCAGTTTTCCTAGACCGGTTAACATCCCTGCCATTCGAGTCTCTCCTGTTCCTCCCTTTCTACGCTAATATGCTAACTTAAATCGACTGATTATTGTTCGTACATCCTTCATGTCCCTCGAAACGATGTCCGTCCTCAAAATGGGCGAATTCGCATTGTCGTGCGAAAACGAAGGGAGTAACTATGCAAGACTTTGATTTGGGCGAGTTGGTACATGCTTAGCTGGGGAAAAACAGCACAATAAAGGATGAGGACGCAGGAACACAGTAGACAGGACGAGCGCTGAACTTACAACTGACCTCTTTATTGCACCTACCTCTCGTTTTTACAACGCATCAAACCGAGCACGCCTTTCCAAGGCTAACTATGCTACTAACTATGCGCCTGCAGCTGGTCTTTATCACGCATGCGAATTTGTGCGGCACCCTGGTGCGCTCGCTCGCGATCCTGGAGCGTTCGAGCGCTCGAACGCATTCCGGCGTGGAAAAAAAAAAGAACAAGAGATCGGCATATTTTGAATACGCGCGTGTGTGCCCCCGACGCCCAGCCGTGTAGGTCGCTATCCGTCCTTGAAGCGTCGCCCCGACGGTTGAGGGAGAGGGGGAGAGGAGACGCCGAGAGAGGAGGTGGAGAGGCGATAACGTCGCGTCGTGCCGTGCCACACTGCGCAGACGCCAGAGGTCAGACGAGAGCACGCCGAGAGGTGCTCGGGGCTTGCGCACAGGTGGCGACGTGATCGCATACGCGTTGATGGCGCCGATGGCTTGGCAGAATATATTCTGTGTGGCCGTGGGTCCTTATTTCGTTGAGGACAGCGCAGAAAAAGACAAAACAAATCGCGTGAACCGGGATTTAAGTGGATGGAATTGATACGGTCGCCCACATACTTCTAATTACTTAGTTGCTGCTTTAGAACTTGATTCAGTCAGTAAATCAATCACTGAGTCAACTTCGGAAGACCGGGACCGCCTCCGCAACGTTGTCTCTGATTACTGAAGTGTTGCAATGAGGCACTCACTCACTCACTGATTGAATTAATGAATGAAATAATAATTCAATCACTCAATCAACTTTAAAATACTGGTATATTCAGTCAGTCAATAAATCAATGAATCAATCAGTGAGTCAACTTCGGAAGACCGGGGTCCACCCCCACAACGGCGTCTATTATTACAGCAATGTGGCAAATAAATAAATAAATAAATAAATAAATAAATAAATAAATAAATAAATAAATAAATAAAACTTCGAAATACTCGGATTCATTACTGCAGCCTTTCTTTGGGATTTGAGTGACTCAGAACTCAGTAAATAATGAATGAATGAATCATTAAATGAATGAATGAATGAATGAATGAATGATTCAATCAATCAATCAATGAAGAACCAGTCAGCCTCGCAGGACTGGAATAACATTCCTGGATCAATCGCGGCCATCTCTTGCTGCAAGCAGATCCGAGCAGCCACTCTCAGTTTCGCCCATCCTCTTTGTTAATGCGAGAATGCAACGAGTTCAGAGCTCGGCGAACACTACATGTCTCATAAACATATATCCGGGCACTTTCTCAACGTTCAACATGATTATTTGGTTTTAAAGGCTCTGCTTTTGCGGGGACACTAATGGACAAACGCTAAACCAGCCAAGAATGATCCGGTATTCTTTCGAAACTCGATACCCTCAAGCTTTTCGCGGGAAAAAAAAGGGTCATTAACTAATGGGGAAAAAAAGAAAGAGAACGAATGCATACGTCCCTATTTTGAACTTCGTGCCGGAATCTCAACGCTCGTTAAGTTGGTGTGACTGCAAGCAATTTTCAAGTATTCTCTCGCGTTTAGGTAATTTTTCCGCACGGATAGACGTCGAAGCTATAGCCAGGCTCGTTATTTGGTTCGTTTGGAATGCGTTGTAGCCCCTCTGCCGCTAACCAATGAAGTACAGGACAGGTCAACGTAAACGCTCTAGAAAATCCTTGACGTCACGTGAACGCGGTTGCTGCAACTTGAAAAGGGCGAATACGCTACACGCATTTTGTAAACCTGCTGTGATGACGTCACTAGCAGTTCCCATCATTTTAGTGGTGTTGCTTACTAATAGCTGCTAATATGGGATAATTGTGCGTCGCTTTGACTTACTTAGAGCAAGTTTTGGCGCCGGGAATCCATGCTTTGTAGCTTGGGATCACATGCATAGCTGTCTTACTTGCACATTGGTGACGCACGAAGGCGGCACAGAGAGGGGTCGGTTTGCAAGCTGACCTAACTGTGCATTGAGAAAGGCACACGACAGAATTCCACCGTTGCTGTCGTCAAAATTCGGAAATGTAAATTACGCATGTTACGTTGCAGCGGTGTACTGCGTACATGTCTACAACCAAGTGCAGGGGGCATGCAGCCTCATCGACTATAACTGGGGCTGCTAAGATGCACCCCCCCCCCAATCCCCCACAGATAACTTAGGGGGGGGGGGCGACCCTCGCCCCCAGCCTCCCAACCGCTGAACTGGCGTCTCAGCTTGGGACCATTTTCCGGCCATAACTTCGGCGGAGGCGACGCTTTCCCCCCGTCCCAGGCCCCCGAATGGTCGCCTCCGCTATGGACAATTCTTCAGTTTAGTTAACGACTTCTTTATCTGTGCGAACCTCTGCTCAATATATTAGAGGTAGTTCTACGCGGAACGCGACTCGCCTCGGCGAATTGCTTCGCCAGTTTTTTTTTCTTTCTTTTTTTATTGTGGCTCGCATTTATTCTGACCACACTTAATAGGCAACGTGATATATGCTGCTGCGGGTACATTTGCGTCGTCCGACTGCTTACTCGATTCCTAGATCAACCTTTGGGCCTTCGGTATGCTGGAGGGAAGATTTTATTTTTTTTCTCTCTCTTTCTTCCTATAATATACGAGGACTAGTCGGTGGGTTCTTCAACGGTATCTCCTCTTGCCTAATGTTAATGAAGAAGAAAAGAAGGAGCAAACTGAAATGAAGAAAGAAAGAAAGAAAGAAAGAAAGAAAGAAAACGAAGGGCTCGGCGTCGCTGGTGATAGCTGGCACGGGTGCCGGCGTGGCGCGATCGGTTGTTTAATATTCGACCGAAGGAAACAAAGAAGTCTGAGCGAGAGAGAAAAAAGAAAGAAAAGGTCTCAACTGGGTCGCCAATGCGTCAAGGACGTCCCGTGCCGAGAATTAGCCTTCGGGTAAATCCGCCTTTCGTGGAGCGCGCCCTCCCATAATGCCGGCCTGCCAGACTGCCTCGACAGGTTGAACGGCTCGTGCAAAATAGCGAGCGAGTGGAGGAACTTCGCGGCTCGCACGCGTCGCGACCTGAGGTGGGTAGGTCCACCCCCCCCCCCCCCCCCCCCCCGGTGGTGCGTGACGTTTGATTTCACCGCCTGCGAGGCGTAAAACTCAACGAAAATGACTTGGATCGATAGTAGAGGTGAATCATTAAAGCGCAACGCAACAGAAGAGTTTGACAACGCGGCACAAGAATCCACACAGGTGGAAGCCCTGAGGGCAACAGTAATGACGATGTGCGATGTTTTATGGCGCAAGGGCCAATTAATGGCCAAAGAGCGCCAGGGGAAACAGTAATCATTATCATTGTTCGGGTTTTAAGTCCCAAAACCACGATATGATTATGAGGGACGTCGTTGTAGAGGGCTCCGGAAATTTCGACCACCTGGGGTTCTTTAACGTGCACCTAAATGTAGGCACACGTGCCTCTATAGCAATTGGCCTCTATCGAAATGCGCCGCCGCGGGCCGCCATAACCGCTAGACCACGCGCGGCGGGAAACCAAGGGCACTATTCTGAGACTCAGTTTAGCGAGATATCACGAGACTGGCCCAGAGACAAGCGCTTTGGCATTGGGCCGACCGTGCTAAGACGGTGGGCTGGAATCACTGTCATTCGTAGACGCTGACATGCCCGGAACCTATCTGGTGAAATCTCGTGCGACATTGACAGTGTCAACGAAAACTATCGTATCAACGTAAGGCGCCCAGCTCGGGCATTTCATTCTATACGGCAGCCAGCTTTCAGATATCGGTTCGGGATCTGCACTTTAACAAGCGTAGATTTTTATTTTTTGTTTTTGTTTTTCATGATGACCAAATTTCACCAGCCTAAACTTACATATACCATCTCTCGGAGCGGGCCGCTCCCTCAATGTATCAGAATCTGATGGAAATGCTATCGACGATCGATTCCAATACTATTGACTGCGCAACGTGAATAACCGCCTACGTTGTAGAACTAGCGATTACGCTGTAATGTATGTGCGATGAAGCACGCATAAAAAATCAATAGCGCTTCACCCAAAGATCAATCTATTCGATTACCGACGGCCACGGTCGCCGCTATATATTTCTACTATGAATGTTTTCTTTTCGCTTATTAAGCCTCTGCTCACGCGTCATGGTCATCTGTATGCCTCCTCTCTGGTTACGTAAAATGAGACCTCCGAGATTAACGGTGTCCCCCCAATCTCGAAGGCCGCGATAAGGGTATTGGAGAGGCGCTAAGTAGCTTCCTTAAGAGAAAAATGTTTGGTGCCTCTTGCTCATCACAAAGGTTGTTTGGAGGCATTGTCTCAGTGATGTTTCCTCTTTTTTTCTGCAGATCTAGCAGCATTGGCTGTAAGGACTCGCCTCTGCGCCACTCACGACAGCGACACAGCGATCAGCGCTGCAGTGATCGGTGAGTGAAAAGTGAGCCCCATGGAGCATTTATTTTGGTAGAGCGGGGGCACTCGCACGCGTCTTCTACGAGGGAGCTGATTTTGTGCCCTTGTGCCTTGGATCATAATGTTCCTTAACAAGCATTTTGCGTGGCACTTCCTTAATTGCCTAGTCAAGGTTATCCCGTACCGTCATGCTGTGTCTGAATAAAAGAGAGAGAGAGAGATGACACATATTTGGAACAGATATTCCTATCTTAATGCTAGTGAAGACGTTTAAAGAGACACTAAAGAGAAATAATGAATTGGTTTAGATTGATAAAGCGTACTCGGAGAACTCTTGTGTAGTTTATTTCACCGCCATAGGTTTATTATTAGAGGAGAAAACAAAGTTCAAAGTTTCTTTTTTAAATTTCGCGCCGAACTTTGTAGCTCGTGACGTAAAAAATTTCAAAGAGCATTTAACGTATTTTGGCGCCACTGGCTCGACGAAATGTCCACAAACTCGTTATGTCAAATCTCTGCCCCCCTCAGAGGACAATGTACTTCGATTTAACCGATTAGGAACTACGTAGGCCCAAGCAGGCGCCGTCAAAAATATGTGACGTCACGGCAAATTGCGCGGGAATTCCAAGGTGGCGTCACCACCTGTATTTTCTTTTTGCGCGTTTTCTCGCGGCAAGCGTGGTGTTTTTGGTATCGTGGAAGACTACTTTACTAATGCGAGAAAAATCGTTTTGCTCTTTAGTGCCCCTTTAAGAATATGTTGGCTTATTTCCTTATCCGTGACAAGGGTATCATACAGTTCAGTTTGTATTCCTATACGTGCACTCTAAGAAAGAAGAGTCACTTGACTCTTTTTTCTGAGCCGTGGCTTGCCACGTATATGACTCTCTTTAAAGAGACACGTGAACTCCCTTTGGTGGTCATTATACTCTCTTCTGAGAGTCGTGGGAGCCAAAAGGGAGTTAACGTGTTTCTTTAAAGAGAGTCATACACGTGGCCAGTCAGGACACACACTTTCTTTTTTCCCTGAGAGTGTAGATGTCTTGATCCTCACTTTGGAATGCATTCCTGAGTGGCGCTGAGTGTGGCGCGAAGGAATTCAGACATCAACACTAGCACTCCAAGGACACTGTGGCATGTTCAAGATGTAGTAACATTTTCTCTTTACCTTCATACCCTTTCCATATGTTTGCACTCGTTTCTAAAAAAAATGTAAATAGAATATAAATTGCACGCCCGCCTTATTGATGCCATTTGAAATTGGCATCAGTTCATACAGACTACTCTGTAAGGAGCCATGACGTCACGACGCGTCAAGTCGCGTTGCCCCGGCGTGCAGGTATCCCGGGGGCCCTCTTTCTGTAGCGCGCGCGGGCGGCTCCACCGGAACGTGGTCGCGCTTCCCGATAGCAACAATGCGCTGACCGCATTACACCCCGTCTTGCACTCTCCGCGTGCAGCGTCAGCGCTCGCCCCAAGCTTATACCTAGCTGACTGCAACTCGTGTGCACCGACGCGTGTATATACTGACGCTCGCCACGTGCGCCGTGACCATTCCACGCGCGCACCTGCCCCGCCTTTCCGCGCGGGGCTTAATGTTATACGATATTTTCCGAGAGCCTAACGTGGCGCCACTGTCTACGTGAGCTTCCGCATCTGATAGCTTATAGCGTACGCTGCGGGCGTGCAGCGCACCATAGACCCCGTTTATAACTGGGTTAACGCGCCATAAGTATTCAAATATATAGGGACTGACTATAGTAAGAGGGCCCTTCACAGAGACTGTCGCGCTGTAGTGACGGGACAATATATATAACGCTCGCGGCGAGGTCGAGACGTATGTTACAGGCGGCGAAGTGACACGTGGAGACTACAGTGACACCGAAAATAAAAATGATGCATTGCCGTACATTCTAAAAAAAAAGAAACGACAGGGCGTGCAAACACGGACACAAGAAAGAGGTCAGGACACCGTGTTTGTGTCCGTTTTTGCAGGCCTGGTCTTTTTTAGAATGAATACTTACCAACTATCTCAGCTCTCTGTTATTCTAAATTGCCGCACAGTTCGGGCACAGCACATGTTTGATCAACGTCGCCTCGTCACTATAGTGCAGTTGTTAATGTGACACGCGTAGCTGGCCTAACGCGTGATGTCGTGTAACCAAGGTGGCGGGAACAGACAGACCGACAAGGAACTTTATCAAGGTCCTGAGGAGCCAGCCAGTGCAGCCCTAAGAAGGACCCCTGGCTTGCTGTTGCTTAATCCCGTGTTGAAGCCGGGGGGCCGTGCCTTTCTGCTCTCTCACGGGTCCTCTGGAGAGTCTTGGACTGGTCTTCCTGTTTAGACCTCGTGATGGCCTTCTCCCAGTCCCAGGTGTTGTTAAAGTCCTGTAGCACAGGACACTGCCAGAGCATGTGGGCTTAAGTACAGAATACTTCCCCGCAATCCGGGCAATGAGGATCCCCGTCTGTGTGGGGCTTGCTCAGGAAGCCTCTCGAAGGGTATACGGACCCGTCTGAAGCATCCTGGAACTTTATTTCATATACTTCAAGTGGACTGCAAGTATAGAACATCAATCGGCGACCCTATAGGAGCCATTAAAAGCAGAGCTTCTAGTCAGCTTAATTGCTTCTCTCATTGCTGATCTCAAAATACTATACGAACCATCCGAGAAAGCAAGCGGCACGTCAAGTCGCCGTACGACCGAGCGAACCTGTATGCAAAGCTCGCCTGCGCGCATTGTGTGCGCTCGCTTCGCCCGGCTTTTTCTCGATCGGGACGCATGTGCCGCCGGGTATCGCGGGCTGTGCAACTTTGCGCAATGTTGCACGGAAGTTCGTTGTCGAGGGCGGGCAACCGCGGGAGCGGTGTGGCGGTGATCGCTCCGTTCCCTCGCCTGCACCCTTCTCGCCCTCCGACTTTCGTGGCGGGGACGGCGAACGACCTACCCCGACCACCGTCAGACGTCCTTCGCGTTCCGGACGTCGCAGTAGTGAGAGCGATCCTCCAAGCCGCCGCCGTCGCCGACGACGCCGCCACAATCGCACGACCTCTCTCTCACTCCTTCTAGACTTTCTTCTCTTTTCTTTCCTTCCGCTCTCCTTCCTTCAATCGGAGACACTCCTCACCAACGGTCCTTCTTGAAGCAGGGCCTACCCGTTCACTACGTTTAATTCCTCTCTCGATTTTGTTGCTGTTTCTTTTTCTCGATCTTTTCTTCTTTCTTCGCGCCTCGCCTTCGCGTCGAGGTTTCCGAAAGGGCGCGTCTAGGTCGACCGGGTTCCTGCAGCCTTACGCACGGCCCTCGCGAGGCGTCTGACGTAAGTTGCGTGCAGTACGCGCAGCGGGCGTCCTCTCGTGTCGCCCTCCTTTTCTCGACGTGGACGGTATAATTTGGCGGTGAACGCTCATTACTCGACGAATCGTAGACGGCAACGTGTGTTGCCTTCGAATATACGGGGTCCAGGAAGCGTGGACCGTGGAAGCGTACTTGGAGAACCCCTAGCACACGTGGAGAACGTTTCGATGAGAAATCCTAGTTGGACTTACATTTCTTCATCGAGAGGTAACATAGCGCTAGCAGACACGAACGACAGAAACACAACGGGACAAGCGCTAGCTTTCAAATTAATGGGCTCGTCCCGTTGTGTCTTCCTCGTCCGTGTCTGATAGTACTATGTTACCTTTTGATGCATATTACCAACCAGCCCAAATCGAATCAAAGTGGACGATTGGTCCAGTTGGTGATTCACGATCGAGGTATAAAGCAAGGCAGAAAACAGGGACGACAAGCAGGACAAGCGCAGACTATCAACTTGATAGCCTGCTGTTGTCCCCGTCTGCATGTCGTCCTTGTTTTCTACCTCGCCTAAAAAGCCACGTTGACAAACTACATTTTATAGTGCGATATAGAATCTGTAACAAAGACAAATAACGACAAATACGCGCGAGAACTTCAGATGGTCCTATCCTTCTCTGAAGACGTTATTTCATTCACACGTCGCACGTAAAAGAACAAGTGTGTTTCGTGCACGAAGTCTAGTAGGAATTGGCGGAACGGTTCGTGGATTTGACTGTGCCAATAAGTAAGGCGACGCGGACGATAACCGGTTGCTCTGATGTGGCGGAAACTCGGTTGCTTGCCGCCCTGGGCGCAACCGCGGCAAGCAGCCTCACACCCACTGTACTGGCAGAGATATCACAAGAGAGGCTTGGGGACCCCTACCTGCCGATAGCTTGCAGTTGATAACGGTGCACCGCGTGGCATTTTTTTTTACGCACAGACAAGGCCCTCCACTTTCCGGAGCCCTCCGCTGCCCCATAGTGCCTCATAATGATATCATGGTTTTGACACTTAAAAACCGTAGCAATTATTATTATGTAGGACAAGATTTGGAACACCGTAGACAAGATTTGGAAGGCAGTACTTCCAACTGTTACAATGGACACAACGGTCCGCTGCTAAAGGGAACATCGGAGCGCGTGGCGGCTGCTCGGCACCACCGCCGGCCGGCATCTGCAACGAGCTTCGCGCAGGCGCAGTACGCACTGTGAGGGGTGCTCTTTCGTCGTCCGCTAGAGTCTGTTCCCGGCCGTCGAATCTTCGCGAAGCGAACTGCTCACACGACGAAAGAGCACCGCGGCTCGAAACTCGTTGCAGCCGGCGGCGGCGCGAAGCGGCCGCCGCGCGCTCCGATGTTCCCTTTAGCAGCGGACCGTTCTGTACATAAGGAATAGATAAAAAAAAAATTCTTGAACAGAGAACGCTGCTGGAGCCAACGTCTCGAGGGAGAGCCGTTGTCTTCTTCAAGCCAGCAACCGCCTGCCGACACTCCTTGTTCAGTGATGTTTCGCCACTTCGGTCCTCCTTCTTCCCATTACTTCTGCCTTCCCTGCACTCGATGATGCATTTCGGGATCCCGAGCACTTGGTTGAAAAGGCGACCAACTGTATAGTTCAGCGACGTTACCCCGGAGGGGACGTTGCCTCGGCGCACAGCGCCCGAAGACCTCTGGGAACCTTGACCGCCTTGCGGGGCCGGTCGCTGCTGCCGGGAAGGCCTTTTGCGGCCGCCGAGCCGTCAGAGGCCATTGTTCGAACGTTGCCTGTACGTATAATACAGCGTGGCCGACGCATGCCTTCGGCGTTGGCTGGACTCCCACCCCCTTGGCTTGCTACATGGCAAGTTGTATGTTCCGGTGGCGGGCGTGGTCGTCTTGGCCGCTGTCTGGCCTTTCATTTTTTTTTCGCGCATATTAATTTATTATTTCATTCTTTCTCTGTCTTCCATTCTGCCTGTCTTGTCCCGTTTTGTTCTCGCAGATCGTGATCCGTGGCGATTTGCAGCTATGACTTTGTGTCTTGTAGTAGTTCATTTGTACTTTCTTTCTGCAGTTCTGTATATCTGCTCCGGCGGGTCGATCGTTTCAATATTTCATATGTGAGGGTGTGTCTCGGAAATTATAATATCCTCTGATAAACTTTAAATCTGCAAGCGGGTTTCTGAGAAGGACTACCGTTGTCCACTAGCAAAGTACCTTTTTTTTCTGGGAGCGAATGATAGCGTTGAAGCTTGCTTTCAAAGTTCGCCTTGCAATTTCGTATCGTGGGCACTTGAAAAAGAAGCGGTTCACATCTTAATCTGATTTGCCCATTCACATGTCATAAAATTCAGCCAGTCGCTGTTCCCCATCCTGTGTACCGTGGCTTCCAAAATGTCTTTCACACTCCCTGCCTTTCCTCTTCTCTTTCTCTCTCTCTCTCTTTCACACCCCCTCTCTTCCCACCCCCTTCCCCTAACGAGGAACCCTGCGTACGCTCACGGTGTCAAGTGCGTTCGAAGCCGGAAGCACGACGTGTAAGCCAATCCATGTACTGCCCCATCATTTCCATGGTGGCTGAACGACCGCAGCGCCGCAGTTCCCTCTAGTAAGTATTTTCGTAAGCTCTATGGTTCGATGGGCTTGAGGCATGACTCTTTCTTTGCTAGCGTGTCTGATAGTGGCCGGACTCGGTGACGCTGGCGTGACAAATGAAAGTTTCGTAGCACCATTTTGTTAGTGCAAGCTGCTTATGGAACACAATCGCTTTTGCAGCGTGGCGCCACGTTTTTATGCCAAGGTCGGCGAATGTCGTTCACACTACGGCGACTCGGAGAAGCGAAGAGAAAATCGCTAATCGCGTAGCGACGTCAGAGAAGGAGAGCGACGAAACGTTTTTACGGTTGGGCTCCTGGAGCGTGTACGCGTTATCGTACACGGCCTCATTGCGCACCGTCTCATCTGACTACTAGCACGCGTTGAGGGCTTTTAATTGCCCCTGTGACTTTGCTGTGCCCGGGAGCATGGGTGTGTATGCGTGTGTCGCGTACGCGTGCAACTAAGGAGTGACCCCGGCGTATTTTTTTTTATTTGAGTGCCGGTAGCTAGGGTGTGGACGACTTGACTTCGTATCGCAAACACTTTGTCGTCCAGGGCGAGGTCGTCAGTTCGATTGCCTGTCGGCAAAACCTCGTTCTTCCAGTAAGAACGACCAGAGAAGCAGCTAAAACAAAAAGTGCAAGACCACACGCATACGTACACGTTATTTCGAATATCGAAGCGTGACCGATAGATAAGAAAATGAGATATAGGGATTGAATTTTGTGTGTGTGTGCGTGTGTGGTGTGTGTGTGTGTGTGTGTGTGTGTGTGTGTGTGTGTGTGTGTGTGTGTGTGTGTGTGTGTGTGTGTGTGTGTGTGTGTGTGTGTGTGTGTGTGTGTGTGTGGTGTGTGTGTGTGTGTGTGTGTGTGTGTGTGTGTGTGTGTGTGCGTGAAGGGGTGGGTGGGTTGAGCGCACATTTAAAGGACGGTTTCTGCGTTGCCCGCTCGGTTGAACTGCTGTCGTCCCGGCCGTCTGGCTCGTTGTTAATTGCAGTAATTTCTTTTCTTTTGATTGCCCGAACGTGCGTGTTGGTGCTGCACGAACAAGGAAGCGTATGTGTACCGCGAATTGGAGGATAAACGGTAGGGCGGGGCAATGTCCTCGATATTTCCGTATTTCAAATACGTAGATATTTCTTGTGAGGCGGACCAGGGCCCCCTGTTGTGTGAGGAGCAGCGTCGATAAAGACGAAGAAAAGTAAAAAAAAAAGCTGGTGAATCTGGGACAAACGCAAACACACAAGAACGCCGGATGGATAGTTCATCCACCAGAGACTAAATGCGTGCAGTCTCGAATTGTGTGCAAAAGGCTTTGACTGGAAATGGAGCACGCCTGTTGGACCATCCGTTGAAGCAGCGCAATGCGAGCCATGGCAACTGTTCGCGAGTGAAGGCGAAATGTTATTGCTTCGACAGCGGTGGGATATCCGGAGAAACCAAGTGGCCACATATACAGGGTGTCCCAGCTATCTTTAGCCAAGGCTTAAAAAATACAATATTAGAGGCAGGCGAGTGAAATGACTTGCAAATTGCTGACAGTCACCTTGCGCACTACAGACAATTTTTTGTTTTGTAATTAACTAATTTGTTAATTAGGACGATTTAACTAATTTGTTAAATATTGACTTTAGGCAAGAAATGCTGCTTGCAAAGTTCGAGAGCGTCTTCAGAAACCCCAATCGCATCATTTGCGATAAAGAAAGTCTTACGTATACCATTTTTTTCCAAGCTGTAAAGAAAGCCCGCGAAATACAAAAAGAACCACGTGACTAGCGCGCTCGCGCGCCGCGAGGATGCTGCCCTCAGCCATGGTTTGAGCGAACGAAATCAGCTGCGGCCGCGACTCGGCGTCTCCGTTGCAGCGGTAGGCCGATAAGTTAAAGGTGGTTTCTTGGCCCGCGCTCGCTACAACTTGCACCGTCACGCGCGCAGCTGGCTGGCAACGGGCCAAGAAACCACCGTCGACTTATCGGCCTATCGCTGCAACGGAGCCGGCGAGTCCTGGCCGCAGGTCATTTCGTTCGCTCAAACCTCGGCTGAGGGCAGCATTCTCGCGGCGCGCGAGCGCGCTAGTCACGTGGTTCTTTTTGTATTTCGCGGGCTTTCTTTGCAGCTTGGAAAAAATGGTATACGTGAGACTTGCTTTATCGCAAATGATGCGATTGGGGTTTCTGAAGACGCTCTCGAACTTTGCAAGCAGCATTTCTTGCCTAAAGTCAATATTTAGCAAATTAGTTAAATCGTCCTAATTAACAAATTAGTTAATTACAAAACAAAAAATTATCTGTAGCGCGCAAGGTGGCTGTCAGCAATTTGCAACTGATTTCACTCGCCTGCCTCTAATATTGTATTTTTTAACCCTTGGCTAAAGATAGCTGGGACACCCGGTATATCAGCACGAATGGAATTCGGGACAAGTTTAGCTTGCGCCTGTAACCAGCCACTTGCACACAGTGCTGCACGACTCTTCCGTACCAATGGAAGCCTCCGAGCATAGACACCACATGCATCTTTGCATGGCGTCTACGCCAAAGACATAGGCGTGTGCAGGGTTCCCAATTAGGGTGGAGGGGTACAAAGTTTTATCGCAGCGCCTCCTCCTGCCCCGATGTGTAGAGTCCGAAAGACAACATGCTTCGCAAGGATAAGAAAAAAAAAGGAAAATGAAATGATGACGCCCTTCTCACAATGGCCTGCCTTTGGTCCCTATCTTTCCGGATGGTAAAGATGGGAAGTGAAGAGTTCATGGAACGCAACGTCAGGGGGGGGGGGGCGTTCGGCCGCCATTATCGTCAAAAACCTGCGTGGCCGTAACCCTGCTCACTAAAAAATGGCGAGACAGGTCCGAGCGAGCATACCTATGGGGCGGACTTTGCGCTCCTCCTTTAGGTAGTTAAGGAGGGAGGCTGCTCTCCCTGCCCTTCCTGCCCTTCTCTCCACCCCCACCCGCTGCCATTCGCACGCCAGTGGCCATGAATATGAATATCTGTGCTGTCTACGCTTCAATGGCCTACGCTCGGTGCGCCAAATTGGGAGGTTCCTGCTGTGATAGCATAGCGGCCAAGGTCTTGCGCTGAGATCGAGGACGCGGGTTCGATACCCTGCCGCGGCGGCTGCATTTCGAGCCGAACGAAGCATCGTGCGACTTGCTGAGGTTTTGGGTGTGCGTTAAGGAACCGCAGCTGGTCAAGATAATTCCCAGGTCTCCAGTACAGAATGCCTCATAATCGCGTGGCTCTCAATGTCATCACTGTGCGCGTTGTTAGTGAAGCGATGACAGCCACTCAGGGCCACATCACAACCACTGTATGTCAGGTCACGTAGCCATTCCGTGTAAGATGCAATCACGTGAACATTTAGGTTGTTTGAAAGCCGTCTCAGTGCTATCCTCGAGCCCTTACGCTTTGGCCAAACGGACGCACCAGGTGGTCGTGGTATACTCCAGGTGAAACTTGGGGGTGGGCAATGGCAGTACCAGCCGGGAAGGATATCCAGGCTGGCGCGTGCATGCTAAGGAGAGGCGTAAAAGATGTGGCGGCAAACTGGCCGATGAAGGACAAGTCCCTTTCGTGAACACGAGGACAAAGGCTGCATTATGGTAAAGTCCTCATCGAATAACAATGTCTCAAACTGCACATCGGAGCCAGCTTTGGCGAGGGGCGCCCAAAGCAAATCTCGCGTTGTCTGGTGAGTGGTACGCCCTATGCCGGTTGATTTCTATTGTCTCTTCACGGCTTCGATGAGCCGCCAGCAGTCTTTCCGATCGAAGTTCGCCCGCATATCCGCAATGACCTCGAATTGAGCGAACCTGTCAGAGCGCGCGAAGCTGTTACAAGCTTCCGATTACCCTACGGTCTACCGTTGCGTCATCGCACGCAATGTACGTAAGTACATTGCATACACCGGCAATGGGGAGGGGTGGGATGTCCCAAATGAGGCTTCCGATAACTTTTCGCAGTCATTTATTATAACCTGTTATGTACGCACCGTGGCCCTGTTAACCGGGCGCCCAGCTAACAATGACGAGGCGGGAGCTGCTTGCGCCGCCCCGGCGATCAACTAGTCACACAACACCACGCACAACGAAACGTGAGGCATCGAACGGCGGGCGTGCGAAGCGTTGTCGACCCAGTTATAAGCCGTCGGCGTTGCTGCTACAAACTCATTCTCTCCTACACTTGCACTGTGGCCATGGGACACATGCCACGGCTCACGCTGCTGTGGTGTGTGCGTCGGCATGTAAGCGCGTTTTGATGGATGGTTTCAAGCTTGTATGACTGTGTGTGTGTCCATTTGCGCGCGCGCGCGCGCGTGTGTGTGTGTGTGTGTGTGTGTGTGTGTGTGTGTGTGTGTGTGTGTGTGTGTGTGTGTGTGTGTGTGTGTGTGTGTGTGTGTGCGCGTGTGTGTGTGTGTGTGTGCGTGTGTGTGTGCGTGTGTGTGTGTGTGTGTGTGCGTGCGTGCGCGCGGATCGTCACAAAACGGCGAGATCAGGACAGAGGTCCCTCGGGTGGTTCTCCGTCCGTTCGGTGGTTCGCTCGGCTGTTCGGTAATAATATACGCCGAGTAAACTAGGGCCTATGCAAATGTGCTAGTGCATGCGTCTCGTGCAGCTGTGCACGCGCTGTCCCGGAGTGACACTGCGGCGCAGAGGTGTGCACTGTCCCCGCGGTGGACATCCCATTATGAACGGTGACGCGAGCGACGCAACAAGAAAGATTACATGTATATGAATGCGAAGCGGCTGTGTCAGTACTGGGCCGAGCGAGGTCAGCTTTTCTACTCTGGCCGGACAACTTCCCTCCTTCGCGTTCGCTTCAGTAAACAGATTCTCTCGTTGGTAGGCTTAAATCATGTTTAAACCTCTTCGTCATCATGATCGTAAAAAGTGATACCGCCCCTTATGCATTCGGCTGTAAGACGACTCAAAGGCGAAAGCCATCTTCTTCGTCCTTTTTTGCTTCTTCTCAATTGACTGTAATGTCCTTTATTGCCGCGTTCAAGAAAAAAGTAACGCGGTTTAGTCAAGCCTATAGCATGCCTGTATGTCAATCGTGACTGTACGTCCAAGCAGAAATGTTTTCGTGTGCATTGGGCACGCTTTAACCCATATATGTACAGTGTCCTACATATAGGACGCTTCTTTGATGCACTCTAACATCGCTATTTCTTTAGCTGATGACTAGCAACAGCTACAGAACATCAAGCAGGCCTCATTCTCAACGTGTGCAAGCCTAGACATTGCTTGCTTTTCATGCTGCCACGTGCCGACCGCTTTCTCCGGGCAAACGCGTGCTTTGTATGAAGGACGTCATGGAGAGGAAGAAGTGCAATGTCGGTGTGCACTTGAAATGTTTCAAGGCTTACCACACCCGCACATAGCACCCATATTGCCCAGTGTCGTATATGTATAGGATGGCTTGAAAAACAGTGTTGCGTTTACACTGGAAGTAAATAAAGAACTTGGGCTTTTAGTTGAGGGTAGAAGTACACCTTTCGTGAAAAAAATATTTGTTTTGTCATTTTTTTTTGTTTGGGCATATATGGGTTAAGTGCCACTACCTTCACTGTTTCTTCTTTTCGTTTATACTATTAAAACACCTTCTTGCAGCGCGAAAATTTTGAACACACGGCTTGAAAGAGATAAACCTGCTTCTTTTCGTGTTTTTTTTTTTTTTTTGGAATATTGGGACACTACTACGAGTTCTTTCTGAGGAACGAAACGCAGCCTTAGGCCCACGCAACACATCTCCGAACGTCACTCCGAACACCTCCTCCGACGCCTCGAGCTTTGGAGGCTTAAGAGAAGACCGCGCGCGCGCGCCACTTCGCTAGTTCGAGTCGCGGGTTTCCGCTGCGGCCCCAGAGTTTAATTAGCGAGTTCCACGTGCCGCTGCCACAGACTGCGCATACACTGCATTCATGGAGCCTACGCTGCCAAGTTGTGCGGTTCGCGGAAGGCGGCGGGGGTGACCGATGGGGTGTAGGAGCCCGGAGGGTATGGGCTTGGGGGCTAAGCCTTAGTGTGACCAGTGGAACCGCAAGGCTTAGAGGATTTTAGAGAGAGAAAGAAAGAGAGAGGAGTGACAGCAATATAATTTTCGGCATTGTTGTACGGGGGCTAAGTAAAGGGAGCTTTCGAGAACTAGTTCTTGGGGCAGCGGCTGTCGGTCTTCGCTGGTCGGAATCTTTTTAAGGCTTTTGTTTTGCCTAACATGTCTGAGAGTTGTATTTCGTGTACTAGTGTTGATTCTGTCTTGGCTTTTTTTTTCTCTTCTTTGTTCGTTTGTTCCCTCCCCCCCCTATGTAATACCCTTGCAACAGGGCCCTTCAGGGCACTGTGTAAGTAAATAAATAAATAAATAAATAAATAAATAAATAAATAAATAAATAAATAAATAAACTTCCTTACCGCAGGACGAATTTTGATCAGTCTGATCATTATATCTATAAGCTGTGGGGGATATGTATCCGCGTGGGGCAGTGATTGAGTGTTTTTTTCGAAGAAGGGCCTTTAGCGATGTTTCTATAGGAGGTGTTTTTCGAAGAACGTGGTTTTAAGCCAGAAACGGCGATTGATTGGCAAAAAATAATGTCCAGTACGCGGCTTTGCGACTTGGGTTTGAGCCGAGGAATTTCGTTAAAAATGTAGCAACGAACAAGTTCGCGTAGTTACCGCGTACACGCATGGTCGAGAGGCTTAAAGGAAAACCGAATCGGAATAATTAATCTGTATCCGGAAAATGCCCGTCTGCAATACATAACCTGTGCGTGACGTCACAGACCCGGGCTTGTCACACCGTGGTGGTACTCAATCACATTGCTTCTCGGATGACGTCAGTGCGAGAGAGCTACAGCCGATAATAATAATATCTGGGGTTTTACGTTCTAAAACCAGGATGTGATCATGCGGCACACCCTAGTGGAGGACTCCAGAAGTTTCGACCATCTGGGGTTCCTTAAAGGCCAACTCCGGCGATTTTTCGAGGTCGATGGATCTCAATGAAATTAGCTGGATACGTTCCTTTGCACCTTAACCGCTGTACCACCGAGGCAGGCAGAGGTACTACAGCCGAGTGCGCGCGATTTGCCGTGAGAATTAAGGGAATGCCTCGCAAGCCGAAACAAGGCGAAGATAAGCTTGTAAGAGTATCCTATAATGAATAATCTTTCTTAGTGGGTACGCACTACTAAGAACGGGTCGTTATCATCATCATCAACTTACAATATATACACAAGGGTGAATGTCGTAATTGTTTTACCTCCCGGAAGAAAAAAAAGCACTGTGAATCCCTCTTCGACAGCTTAGGTTGTTCTTGCGATAAGTCTTCCGTTAATTAATGCTAAATGTTTATGTGGCTCATGAGTTAAGAAATGCGGCATCTGCGACAGCAATAGTCGCGTGCGGCGCACGCCTCCATGCCCCGCATGAGAATTTACGTTAATTAAATGTGAACGAAATCCGAATTAAAATGAGTTAAAGGAGATAAAAGGTGAGTTATTGTGACAATTAAGGCGAATAAATGTAAAATAATGTGAAAGTGTATTAAGGGGAATCAAATGTGAATTAACAGCAATTGAAGCATTAAAGTGAAATACCTTGAATTATATGTAAAATTGAATGAAAGGTCAACAAAATGTGAATAATAGAAGTCAGTCATATCTGTGCAAAATTTTTTTTTGCGGGTCTGTCAATTGCTCGCGTGTTGAGTCGTTGTGATTGCGACTACATCTTAGGTCGCTCTTTACACCCGCGTCACAAGTAGCATAAAAAAAAAAACTTCGTGTTATCTATTCAGAACTCATGACCACCTATTTGGGGCTCTTTAGCCCCCAATAGGTGGTCCTAGACCCCGCCTTTGTCCTACAAGCGCGATATATGCTCATAATGACCAGCATAATTCACATGAACATAAGCGTCGATCGCCGTGGAGAAACTCCTCAACGCATTCTAGCGATCCTAACGTTAATCGTATCGGTTAATTCTTGATACGATTTTACTGCTTCGAATATTTTTATGGTGCATTCAGGCTGGGATATCAAGCGTAGTATACCACGTTCGCATAGAAGCAGCAAATCTGTTCGTTTTCTAAACGACAATGTACTGATATGGCTTGGCTTTTCGTTTGTATGAAAAGAAAAAAAGAACGGCATGATCGTATCTTGCGGATTTGGAGAGCATTCTGCGTCGTCCGATATACGTTATTTCGCCTCTGATCGTTGTTCCTTATAGTTCAACGTTAACCAGCGATGTACTGCTGACCCAAAGGTCGCGGGATCGAATCCCGGGTGCAGGGGCCGCATTCCGATGGAGGCGAAATGAAAGGCGCCCGTGTACTTAGATTAAAGTGCTCGTTAACCCCAGACGGTCGAAACTTCCGGAGCGCTCCACTGCAGCTTCCCTCATAATCATGTCTTGGTTTTGAGACGTAAAACCTGAACAATTAATACATTGTTACGTGAATGACGAGGCGCTTATACTGTAGACTATATACAAGAATGTATATTCGTTAACCAAGTGGTTTTCAATCGCAATCTCACACGCATGGTTCCTTTTTTCTCATTATCTCTGCGTTATCCACGGATGGACAAGCTCGTAATCATAGCGGCAGCTAGTGAGCGTCTGTAACTACACACGTGACCTAAAACGCGAAAGGGCAGCAGCATACGAAGTACTAAACTTCGAAAGGCAGTTTCATCAGACGACGCATACATACATGTGCTAGAGGAGTGGCAACTTCATCGGAACTGCTTATGCGTCAGTATACACACGGGTATGCATTCGCACTCTCCGGCTATAGCTGTATGATGGATGACACAACTCGGGCAAATAAATCATTACACGAGGACACGCTTACACACTAGGTAGTCATTACTAACTCTTCCGGTTTGTCACGGCACTGATCGCTATCAGCGGCTGCACCACTCTGATCGGGGTGGATTCAAGGTGATAACGCTGGCGCTGCGCTTGTTAATAACTAACGGGAAAACGCGCGCCCAATTAGATAAGCGCCTTCTCGCATCAGACCACTGGTGTACAGGGACGGGCACGCTGATTTCGAGATCTGAACCGCTGCCACCGAGCGGTGAAAACTACTGTAGCGTGCTTGTGTAGTGTGAGTATGACCACGCTTGCAACGTGCTCTGTAATACGCGGTTATGGATCGCTTTGGCGGGAAAGATGGAACGCACCCCTGAGGGGGGGGGGGTACCACTCGATCAACTTGCAGTGTTTTTGCATGTGGCTTTTACTGTATGTGTCGCACTTCCGTGTCCTGGATGCTTGGGAAGCGTGTACCGTTTAACTCGTCCGACGCTGATCATTGATTATCTCTTTCTCTCTCATTCTTTGCACACGGTATGGCCACTTCTCTAAAGACGCATCTGCAGGGTCCACCATACCTAAGGCGCAAACCTCATTAGTATTCAAGCCGGTTAAACTGGAACGTTTATTGGGGCGAAAGCCTCAGACGCGAAAACTAACCGTCGGCGCCTGCGGCGTCAACGCGTGTGGTGCAAAAAAAAAAAGAAAATCATCACGTGATGACTTCACCATACGGCGTAACAGTGACGTCACAGATCGTCAAAATTTGTCACGTCACATAACGGACCATCACATAATGACGTCACCACATGGCATCGTCGCTTGGTCAAAAGTGGCCCGATCACGGAGGCAGTGCAAAACCACGTTGGGTGCGGAAAACTTTCGGGGTGGGCACGGGCGAGGGTCATTGCATCGAGTAACAAAAAAAAGAAAAAGAAAAGTCGCGTTAGGCGAGTGCATAAGGGACCGAGTAGTTTTCTATTTCAGGAGGGAAATGCCCGTCATATTACGTCTAATCATTGCGTCAATAAACGCAGTAATAATTTTCCGGATTGTGCATTGAATATCGGTTTCTACGAGGTCTTACATACGAATGAGGTGTTCTCCGTGGATGTGGGAGACCCTGTACATGAGAACAGGCCGCCTTCCACATTGGCCCATTCTCTGAGCTCATTTTGTGAGGTATTCCGCAGTTACACACGCGTATACACGCAATGAGCGTTCCAAACCCTGTAAGTAATCCTCGGTACAGTGCGCCGCGTTACTGGAGTTGAACAAGTTGCTGCAACGCGTGATCGTCACGTGAGAGTGAGTGAGTGAGTGAGTGAGTGAGTGAGTGAGTGAGTGAGTGAGTGAGTGAGTGAGTGAGTGAGTGAGTGAGTGAGTGAGTGAGTGAGTGAGTGAGTGAGTGAGTGAGTGAATAAACGTTTATTTGGTCCAGCCAAACGCGATTAATCGCGCACCCGGCTAATCCCACGACGGGACCGACAGGTCCAGCCTGCCGGCCCGAT
Organism: Rhipicephalus sanguineus; assembly: GCF_013339695.2. Classification (NCBI taxonomy): domain Eukaryota; kingdom Metazoa; phylum Arthropoda; class Arachnida; order Ixodida; family Ixodidae; genus Rhipicephalus; species Rhipicephalus sanguineus. The sequence goes on from NC_051182.1 coordinate 124,958,013, forward strand.
CACGGGCGCGCTGGACGGCCAGGATTCGGTCCTCATAGACGGGCCTTCGTAGGAGCGCGTCCCACTCTTCCTTGGTGAACTTCGGGCCCAACGAGCCGCACTCCCAGAGCATGTGAGATAAAGTAGCAGCCTCGCCACAGGCTGCGCAAGAACTATTCGGGTTAAATTTCCGGATATATGCTTTTCAGGGACGCCGGATTTGGGTAGGAGTTGGTTTGCAGGAGTCTGAGCGTGACCGCCTGCGGCCTGCTTAGCTTGGAACGGGGTGGCGGGAAGACCCTTCTCTCTAAGTAAAAGCGTGCGGCAGTTCTTAATACCCCCAATTTGCAAGCAGAGCCACGGTATACATATAAACGCCCATAGTTAAAGCGGGCTGACCTAATTAAAAACAACAAAGAAAAGAACTAAATCCAGCGCTTCATCTAGCGCTAATTATGCTCTAATCCAGCGTTAAGTTTGCGGTTAATGTAGCGTTAATGTAGTACTTGTGCTGGCCCTGGTGTAGTTTTAAATCCCACGCTAAATTCTGCACTAATGTCGTTCTTGTGTAGGTCTTCGTGTTGTTCTGAATCCACCCTGCGCTTAACGCAGCTCCACTAGCGTGAAAACCTGACGAAGTCTGTAGCACGGGCAACCCAGCGATTCCATCGTAGAGCAGGTAGCGCAAGAAATACGTTGATACAAGTCAGGAACATATGCACGTTTCCCTTGGCAATCGCGCGCTTGCCGAGACGGTGGTGCCCTCTCTTGCGCGGCGAGGGTGTCAGCCTGATGTTTCAGAAACGTTTTTCGCGATTTTAGGTAAATCATCGCGATTAATTCGTGGTTATTTCTGTAGTTTATAATATTACTTTAGACCTCGTTACCTTATTTTGCGCGGGTTTTGAGCGTTGCTGGCCTTGTTTTAGGACTGTATTGACCACTGCGTGACCATGCGACATGAGACAGTGAATGGACGGCAAGCGACGGGCCCCTTAAAGGGACACTAAAGAGCAAAACGATTTTTCTCGCGTTAGTAAAGTAGTCTTGCACGATACCAAAAACACCACGCTTTCTGCGCGAAGACGCTTAATGAGCGAGAAAACGCGCATAAAGAAAATACAGGTGGCGACGCCAGCTTGGAATTCCCGCACCATTTGTCGTGACGTCACATATTTTTGACGGCGCCTGCTTGGGCCTACGTAGTTTCTAATCGGTTAAGTACATTGTCCTCTGAGGGGCCAGAGACTTGAAATAACGAGTTTGTGGAAATTTCGTCGAGCCAGTGGCGCCAAAATACGTTAAATGCTCTTTGAACTCTTTTACGTCACGAATTACAAAGTTCGGCGTGAAATTTAAAAATGAAACTTTGAACTTTGTTTTCTCCCCTAATAATAAACCTATGGTGGTGAAATAAACTACACAAGAGTTCTCCGAGCACACTTTAATCAATTTAAACCAATTCATTGTTTCTCTTTAGTGTCCCTTTAACTGCTAGGCACCGATAAAAAAGGCGATAACGAGAGGCGAAAATCCAACCAAAGCATTTTATTAGTGGTACAGTCGCCCGCATACCTGTAAACGTTCTAATTGGCAATGTCCAGTTAAGTATAACAAATAAGTGGCTAGATAATTAACTATTTTGATCAATAGTCGCAAAAAACATTTCGTATCATATTCTGTATTGTATTCTAAAATATCATGCTCAGAAATTTCCGGCCTATCTATCTATCTATCTATCTATCTATCTATCTATCTATCTATCTATCTATCTATCTATCTATCTATCTATCTATCTATCTATCTATCTATCTATCTATCTATCTATCTATCTATCTATCTATCTATCTATCTATCTATCTATCTATCTATCTATCTATCTATCTATCTATCTATCTATCTATCTATCTATCTATCTATCTATCTATCTATCTATCTATCTATCTATCTATCTATCTATCTATCTATCTATCTATCTATCTATCTATCTATCTATCTATCTATCTATCTATCTATCTATCTATCTATCTATCTATCTATCTATCTATCTATCTATCTATCTATCTATCTATCTATCTATCTATCTATCTATCTATCTATCTATCTATCTATCTATCTATCTATCTATCTATCTATCTATCTATCTATCTATCTATCTATCTGTTTGCCTCTCCTTGTATATACTTCTGTATTGAAAGCCGCAAGACGACCGGACCGGAAAACGACAGCAGAACCAGTCGCCTCGGTCTGAAAAGACCGGGCTTCAGGACTCTTAATAAAGTTTTGTGAATGAATGAAGTCGTTTATTGCGCAGTGTCTGCCACGGCACAAAATACGAAGAATAGGGATGAAGACGGCTAGTTGCAAGTGGGAACTATGAATTACGTGAAATGTGCTTACAGTATATATAAAAACGTGTGTGTGTGCGTGGTGTGCGTGCGCGCGCGCGCGTGTGTGTGTGTATGTGTGTGTGTTTGAGTTTGCGTGCACGAAGCTTATGCGTGTTGCAGACTTTCGGAGCAGGAATACATTGTCCACGTGCTTGGTGACGCAGTTACCATACACGGTCCCCAAACGAAATAGAAAACGATAAAGAAAGAAAGGAGGAAAAAAAAAACGAACGCGGAGAGCGCGTATCTAATAATACCTCGCTCTGAGAGGTATCGCTAAAGTATGTGGCGTCGCCGTGCCCACTAGAAGTGACGTGATCGGGTTTCGTCAGCAACCTTACAAGTACTCTAGAGTGTTCGGTACATACACTTCAACGAGGAACCGACTGCGGAGTTACTCTAGACGCTTTCAAGGCAACGTTGCTTTCAGGGCACGTGTTCACGGTAACCGTATATGAGCGAATGGACATGACTGAGCTTCAAGCGCGACTGGACATCACTGCCGCTTTCGTGTATAGCGGTGAATATATCTCGCGTGTCCTCGTATAAAACGTGCCATTCATGTACATGTAATCGAATCCACTGATAGAAGGATCCGTATGCTTAGCAAGCTCTCTTGCTATAGAATTTCCACAGGCGGAGGTGGGGGTGGCGTGAGCGGGCCACAGATAGCTTTCCTTAAAAAAGACACTCTCCTAGCCGGACGTGACGTCAGAGCTCAAGCCGGAAATGCGTCAAACGCGATTACCACAACCTGCGTACCTACAGTTCGTCTTGCTAATGCCAAACTCTATGCGGCAGGTGAGCTGGTATCTTGAAGTTTCAAGCCTTGAAGCTTATTTTTGCCTTTCGCCGGCCTTTTATAGCACGCAAAGCATCTTTACAGCCTCCGGGAGTCAGCGAAATTGTTGAGCGGTCCTGGAACATTTTAGTAGCACGAAGTACACCTTAAATGCCAAATACGAAAAGCAAGTTTAAGGCATCTAAAACTTTTTTAATGAAATCGCAAGTATGGAAATGCTGTGCACGTATTATGGCATGATGTCAGATGTTCACTGCTATCTGAAAATTTAAATCTTGTTTCAGGGAAGCAGGCTTCGTGTCCACCTAAAGTACACCGTTTTCAGAGCAAAAAAGGGGAGTGAGATGGGAGACATGAATAATCCCACGACACTGTAATTAACACAACATATCAATATTACATAAAAAGTTCTGCAGCATGTGAGATTCTCTGTAACACGTGAAGGTCAAAGCCCGCTGCACACTTCGTAATGCGTGAAGTTATATAGTCGGCAACTACTCTTTTTGCTAGACATAGAACGAGCCGCAGTGTGGAAAACGCCCATTAAACGTTCGGAGTCGATTGCAATTGTGCTCCCCTCCATTGAAGCTCTCTGACTAGTACGTCCTCCGGGATCGGCCCACCTTTGACCAAGCAACGATATCAACTGATGACGTCATATGATGGTGTCATGTGATGACGTCAGAATTTTGAAGATCTGTGACGTCTTGGCGACGTCCCATGATGCTGTCATTGGTGACGTCACTTGGGTTCTTGTTTGACGGTTTCTTGCCTTCGTCTCACTAGTTCTTGTTTGACGTTGCTTGATGAAGGTTTTACGGCGTCATGTATCACTCGGTAGGAAATTTCGTCCTGTCTCTTGCTTTTTTATTCTCATTCCCATTAGCAGCCATTGTTTACCTCCAAGGTAGTGCCTGGTGAGATTTCTCCTGTGCGTGATTAAACAATAAAATTTTGTTCAAAACGCCGTTGATTGATGAAATAAACCAACGAAAGATGCCAATGTTTTCTAAAAGCAAAACGAAAGAACGCCAGATGTTCTAAAGCAAACGAAAAGACGCCAGCTGCTTAACGAAAGACGCCAGATGTTTTCTAAAGCAATGGTTTTCTAAACAATGAAAATTCACAGCGTACATGTAAAATTAAAGTGAGCTGCAAGTCGTCATAACTCTAATCGAACCTTTAGTATAAACGCGCCCGATCTCACGTCGGTGATGATGTACTGGGCAGAATTCACGGAAGATTCACGGTTTACCGACGAACCTCCGCAGCTTCGCCCACTCATCAGCATTCACTCCGTGGATATGCTGCTTTTTTTTTTAGATGCGAAGCAGCTCTTGCTCGGGGCTGTGTACGTCCCTTGGCGACCGTCCTCTTTCTACCACCTAGCATAGCCACCTGGGCGCGCGCTCGCGCGAAGGAGAAGTCTTCTACCTCTTGTTCTTCGACCGCCTTGATGATGATGCGTGCAGAGCGCTTTAGGGGCCCGGGCCGCCGTATACTGTCCTAGCTTGGCGTAACGCAGACAAAACCACGGGTGCTGGCGCGCGCTAGCGCGTTCGGGCCAATGTAAGGGGCTGGGTAAGACGCTGTGGCCTCTCCCCCTTACACTCTCTCAGCAACCACGTGATGGCGTCGGGGAACGAGATTCTGCAGGCGCGCGATGAACCCGCGTGGCGTGCTCCAACAAGAGTTCGGGACGAGTAACAGCAACACCAACTACAGTCAATTCATAGTGTGCTCCACTTGCCAGGACGCGTTAACATCGGGCAAGGTGCCCTTGATGAACGGAACTTTAAGTCGACCCACGCGCTGCTTCGCATCCCCACATGATTCCCTTGAGTGGGAGATGGTGTAATTTTTAGTGTGTTAGTTTTAATTCGTGCCCCTAACTTTGGAGTCGCCAGCGTAGCTTTCCACGGAGCATTGTGTATCCATATTAAGTGCGGAGCACTTTAGGGGCGCGGCCTATCGTGTGCTGTCGTATGCTCTCATCGCATCCTGTCGCAGCTTGGCGTAACGCAGGCAAAACCACGTATAAAAATAAAAAAAGGCAAGCAAACGAGAAGTAGAAAGAGAGGGAAAGAAAGGGATAAGGTGGGCAGATAAATAGAAATAGCAAGAAAGAGAAAGAATTAGATAAGGAGAGAGGAAGAAATAAATATAAATAACGGGAGAAAAGAAGACAGAAAGAAGAGAAGGCGAAAGAAAGAGAGGAGGAAAGAGAGAAAACCGGAGAGAAACAAAGGCTGCCCAGCTGCGCACCTCCTTCAGGCTTGGCACCCCCAGTACGAAGCCGCTTCAATTTTTTTTTTCGCTATTTTATGAACAGCTATGTTGCGGGCGTTATATAAATGTGTATACATGTATACCGTGTATGCTCATATTGGATATATTCAGTTTAAATCGATGTTCATCTTGTCTTGCCTATGCTACTACTTAAACCCAACGTATATGAACAATATGCTCTAAAGAAGAATTTTCATCGTTGACTGAGGTGTGTGGGCGGTCGGGGACCTTCGTCAGGCAAACAAGCCTTTAGTCATCTCCTCCGTCTTCACTTATCAAGGAAATAAAGACATTGAATTCAATTGAAGTGTACAGACGGGTCCACTGTTAAAGGGAACACTTGCGTTTCGGGTATGTCCGGATATCGGTCTCCTACAAAAGCATAGTGGCTGAGATTGGCATACCACTACTGGTGGTTGACACTTCCGAACCCTTATGACAGACTAGTAACGTGAACGAACAACCTTTCCGCATCCTAGTGGTTAGGGGGCCCACAAAATGAAAGTTGCTCGTTCGAGTGTTCCCTTTAGTAGTGGACCGTACTGTAAGTCGCTGTGGCGGACAAGCCGCAGTCAAGCGCAATCTCGGATCCGAGTTTGTACTTGCGTTGGGTGCCGTTGGGCTTTCCCGTCACCTAGCTTGAGCATTAAAGCGCGAAAAGTGAAGAGGCGCGACGAAGGAGACGCATGGTTTTGTTACTTGCGGCTCCCGCGCTGGACCGACGGAAAAAAAAAAAAAAAAACCTGGAGAAAACGGGGCGTGAGCGTGCACACGTTTTCGGGCAGCATTACTTTCCGGGTTGTATACAAGCGCTGCCCCCAAACACCGGCAGTAGGCACGTCTCCCACCGACATTTATATATATACCTTCGAGCCACTTCCTTTCGGCGGCCACTCGAAATGACGAGCTTAGTTCCGTGCACAAAAATGTTCTGCGGGTGCGGTTGTCCGCCGTGTCAGTTGACTTATGTGTGCGTGTGTCGGAGACTACGCCTCTGACACAGGCACACACACGCCGCATGGCGCTGTATGTCTGGCTTCGAGCGCGGAAGAGAAATTGCAGTTTCACAAGAGACCGCCGCGGTTTCCCCACCTCCATACGAGCGCGCACGCACGCACGCACGAAAGCACGCAGCGGCTTCGTCGGCGGACGCACACTGCACGCAACTAACGAACGCGCGAAGCACGTCAATGGCCCCTATAGGTACGAGGGGACGGACACGTGCGCCGTGTGATCGTGAGATAGAAGCCACGGCAGCCACGCCGTCTAGCTGCAATGCGGGCTGTTCCATTTCGACGGTGTGTACACATAGACGGCCGTTACAGACTTACCCCGTAAGATAGCGAGAGGGGTATAGGGGGAATGATTTCGGAGGAGGGGGAAGGAAGGTGGGGCCACGGAAGAGGGCGCTGGTGTTGGGCTATTAGACATTTATGGCATTCAACTGTAGCAGTGATCAGGCGGTATCGATACAGGGTCAAGAAGTACCGATGGGTGGGAAAATACAAGCTTGTTGAAGTAAATGGGTAATAGCATATAGGCGTGCGTTCAGGAGAGTAAAAGTTTAAGCTATTGGCCTCGAGGCCCACGGTTGGATGGATGGATGCTATGAGCGTCCCCTTTATAACGGGGCGGTGACATGTCTGCCACCAGGCTCGAAGGATAAAAAAAAAGAAAAAAAAACTTCCTTGTTTCATGTTGTCCTAATGCCTTATCTACATTGATTAAATCTATGTTATTTATAACAAAAAATATAAATTCACAGTCCATCTCTCTGCCTCTTAAGGCAGAATAACCTTTTTTCCCCAAATTATTTATTTTTGTACTTTATCTCTACTTTTCTGCCACTGGAAACGCCGGCGCCACCGTCGGCGTGACGTGCTTGGCAGGATCACGTGGTCTCAGCGGCCGCGTCGGCTGCTTGTGGCGCACTGCCGCGTGCTTTGAAAACGAGTTTCAAGTCCCACATGCGCTGCGGTCTGTTCAAATTCGGAAGTTTTCTCTCATTTTCTGCTCAATTGAAACCATTGTAATAGAGTGGCTGCCTCCGAAGGCGACGAACATGGGGCGGTGCCGCAGTGCCGCGTTTACGCAAAGGAGCCCAGTGTCAGCCTGCACTGGTAACCGCGGGACAAAAAACAGCGTGAAGCATGGGTTGTAAAGCTAAGAACCGGCAAGTAGCCATCCGCTACGAGTCTTGTGTGCAACAAGCACTTCCGCGACGAAGACTTTTGTTACTGCGTCGGGCCTGCGATGTTCGGTGAATAGCAGACAGCGCGCACCGAGACGATGGCTCGCGCGCGCTTCTCGCCGGCAAATGATGCTTATCTGCCACAGGATGGTAAAAGCGCTTCCTTTTACCACGTGCGATGCCATCTCAGAACCCTCCAATGCGACCTCTTGATCGTCGGCCCCGTGCTCAGCGTCCACAAAATCGGCTGCAGATGCGCAAGTCATTGTTTAGATACGTTGAATTAAAAAAACGCACAGGGTCCCTTATGCATTCGTTAAAGATGACTAGAAGGCGAAAGCCATCTTCTTCTTGTCAGTCGATGTACTGATTCTCCCGCGCCCCCCTCCAAAAGCGTTCTGCACCTAACGCGGTTTTGCACGGCCTCCGTGACCGATCACGGAGGCAATGCAAAGCGACCATGACGTGTGAATACGTCATCATGTGAGGTCACATTATGTGACGTCATAATGACGCTACATATTTTAGCGATCAGTGACGTCATGATGACGTCATATGGTGACACCATCACGTGACGATTATTTTTTGCATCACTCGTGTTGACGCCACCGACGCGGGACGCCGACGGGCAACCTTCCCATTTGATGAGGCATACATTGCTTCATAAGCTACATAAATTCTCATATTTTGCAGCCTAACGTTCATAGCGCGGTGCCAAAACGCGCTCGTAGCAAAAGCGAAACCATCAGTACGAACATACATGCAGACGCTCATACATGCAGAGGCACCGTCAGTCGTCGCAAACCCGTGCGATCGCTGCCTTGAGGCTTCTTTCTGTTATGCTCCGTTTGGTTATACAGGCAGTCTACTCTAACGAGATATTTCACATATTTCGCACTCAGCGAGTGGACTACCTTTCACGCAAGAAGCCGGTTCAGGGGTCTCCAACGCGGTGACCGCGTGACGCGGGTGCTCGGTTTTCTGCAGATAGACAGCGACTGTAGACTGTCTTGTGCTTTCAGTTCGTCGAAAATGATTATTTTGACAGTAAAGAACACAGTTCATTTCGAAAGTACCTACAGAAATGCCCTGGAGGGCTTCCGCGAGGTGTTTTTGTAGAGCGCCGACAGCAAAACATATGGGGAGCGCGCCGGCGGTATCCTGCCTAGCACGCAATCGAGGCGCGTCCGATAGAGGGCGACTCCGTAACTCCTCGAGGCTAATACCAACGTGGAAGCGGATCGCTGCGCGCTGAAACGCGCACCTCGGGAGTTCCAATAAAGAATCGCATATATCCATCCGCAGACGCGTCTAAGAAACAAAACAGTGCGCTTACCAACGCTGCGGCCGGTGGACCGCTATACGTTAGTAGACTAATTATTTCGCGTGTACCTTCGTTTTACTGAGATTTCTTCGAGTTTCCGGGAGTCAAGGCCCAGGTTGGTACTGGGAATCCACGTACCTCCACCAAATGTGACGTGGTTTTTTGACGCGTGCACTTCACGGAAAGTGGAGAAACGTCGAGGGTATAGAGCAGCTGAAATACTGGCAAGCGCGAGTTTGTGTCGAGCTTCTGTGTGTGTGTGTGTGTGTGTGTGTGTGTGTGTGTGTGTGTGTGTGTGTGTGTGTGTGTGTGTGTGTGTGTGTGTGTGTGTGTGTGTGTGTGTGTGTGTGTTTATATATATATATATACGATGACCACTATTGCTGCGCCATGGTATACCGGAGATAAGACATAGCTAGGTTGCGCTTGCTCGTATATTATTTATTATTTGTTTCCATCGTTCTTTCCTTTCTACTTCGTCACAACGGCCGCCGCGGTGGTGGTGGCGCGATTGTGATTCGCCGTGGCGGATTTATACATCGGCGAGCCACATTTGGTCGCCTTGTTGAATGTTCGTTCGTCAGGCCTAACTTGTCCCCGTAATCCCGAAACTGTCATATATTGATTGTTATTTTCTTGTTGTTTCCATGGACACTATCGGGCGAAGAAGCAGTAAAGGCCACGAAAGTTCAAGACTGTGGTATAATCGTGGGCGCTATTGTATAGGAGGACCTTTACAACGATTTCTATTTGTGGGATAGAAAAAAGACCGACGTTTTCCTCTTGGGTAAAAAGCCGAAAAGAAATGGGTAGAAAAAGGAAATAAAGCGAATAAAAAGACAGGGCGAGCAAACATTTATTTTGAGCAATTGCTTCGGTGGCCAGGTGAAGGCCTCCTTATTCCAGATGTAGCCGCAGGTCGTAGCCATCTCCCGTGCCCATTCAATCAGGCTGCACTGGCTCTTCGTGTGTACTGGCCTGAAAGCTCGGCCTTCCAGCGTTCTTTTGTTGATGTTTTGGTAGTTACGGTGTTCCCGTTTCCCTCCACACCTTCATGTCATCTGGCTGTAGCGCCTGGAATATATTCTATTCAATATAGCCATGCGTAGGATGTCGGGTATATCACAGAAAATACAGAGGTACGAACACTATAGAGGTGTCTGAGATTGCGCTGCAACAGGATTCAGTGACGTAAAAGGTCTAATCTGCGCGAAGAGGACGGGACGAAAAAAGGAACACATACACACACACAAGCGTACGCATGTGTTCCTTTCTCCGTCCCGTCTTCTTCGCGCAGTGTAAACCTTTTACGTTACCATGAACCGACTAGCCCAACAACATGTACTGCTTCAGGATTCAGTGGTTGTGGCTGTTTCTAACGAAGCAGGTACATCCGCCAACGCCTAGCGCGACACTAAATTTTTCTTCATTCACTCTGCTACCTGTATAGTATTCCGCGGCAAACTTTCCGGCCTGAAGTAAGACCGAAAGTCGACCTAGTTGGTACATATTCATCTTGAGAACCTTTTTAGAGCAAACTAAGACAGGGACACAGAGGGGGACACAGAGCCTGTTCTCACTAGTCTCAACTGCACATTGTTCTTTAAGAGCGGAGCTCTGTAAGCTGGAGGTAAGCCCGTTGATGGCGGCACAAAACTCGGCGGGTATGCGCCACACAAAGCGGGTATGCGCCAAGCAGCTGCTAGCATTGCATAGCCAGGCATAGGATAGTAAAGCAGGGGGTTGGAAAAGGCAAGTGAGGAGGAGGTGGTGGAAAAGGAGGAGAGGGGCTATATAGAAAGAGATAAAGAAAGAAAGAAAGCAAAAAATGAAATAAGAAGAGAGAGGGAAAAGCTGTAGAAAGAGATACAGAAAGAAAGATGAGCTCTCCTCTTTGGAATTATCATAAAGCGTGCCTAAAATATGCAGCAACCACACTGCCCTCCCATAGGCGAATGCGTAGCGAATTTACTCCTGTCAGAATAGTCTCGTGTACTGTCATTAGCGTAGCGGCCCTGTTTATCCACCAATACGTAGCGTCTCACCCCTGTTCCTATCCGGAAGAGAAATACGCGCACACACCCGCAAAAGCCTGTGTAATAGCCGAGCTTGATCGACGGCGCGCACGAAAAAACCGGTCACGTTTCTTTCTTTAAAGTTTCCTCGAAAGCGCTGGCTCGTAGCGCTCGTTATTGCGTGACGCGTAGAGAACGCGCGGCGGCCGCCGCCATGCACCGCACTGTGGACGCCACTGTTAGAGGAGTTCCGACGGGAATATTCTAAAGACGATAGTCTTTCTTGGGGAACGTAAACGCAGAAATTTTGGTCTGTCTGTCTGTCTTTCTGTTTGTCTGTCTGTCACCAGATTCAGCCACCCGGGCCAAAGTTGAGCCACTTGCTTACCGCCCACCCATCTTGAACTGGTACGGCTCTTCATACTTGTGAACGTTGTCGATCAAAAAGTAAATATTAGGCATATCTGAGGCGCAACATCACTAGGTAAGTATTAGGTGGTGTGTTCCTTTAACAAAAAATACATAGATACGTAATTATAAAGACCCTAGTTGCTTAAGCTGCGCTGAAAATGCGGCTGCGCTGAAAATGCCATGCTATGCGCGCCGACGAACGCCCTCTGCCACGGAGGAAGGAAACCCTCTGCACAAGCTCATGTTTCCCGACGTATTGCCTGATGGCGTCCATATCTCGCGCAGCGCCTCCTTTATCGTCTTTACACGGCAATTGCAGCGAAGCCCGCAGATACGCGGCCAATTTTTAGCTGTTTTTACGGCGAAGCGGTCTTTGGCTATACATCGTCGTAGTGGTAGAAGTAAAACTAATATCTTGGGTCTTACGTCCCAAAACCAAGATATGGCTGTGAGACACGCCGTAGTGGAGGGCTCCGGAAAATTTCGACCATCTGGAGTTCTTTGACGTGCACTGACATCGCACAGTACGTGGGCCTCTAGCATTTTGCCTCCATCGAAATGTGACCGCCGCGGCATGGATCGAACCCACGACCTTCGGGTCAGCAGCCGAGCACCATATCCACTGCTCCACCGCGGCGGACTAGTAGCAAAAGTAGTAGTAATAGAAGTAGTCAAGCAGGTCACGCGACCAGAGGGGGCAGTGAATAAATAAATAAAACGAAATCATGATGATGATGATGATGATCGTGAAAATGATGATGATGATATTCTACATGTCTAAGCGGCAAATTTACGACACCACGTAATCTCGCTAGCCAATCACACGCGCGCTTACAGCGTCGCTGTGCGAAGGTTTTCGCGGCGTGGTGCTGGTTGATATTATTGCGTGAAATGTGAGGCCAAGCACTCAAAAGCCTAGAAAGTGTACTGCTAAGCGTGGGTGCGCCCTGAAAATTATTTACAACATATTTTTGAAAGCTAGTTTCGGTTTCTACCGTACTCTGACGTCAAGGCGTGGTATGAGCTTCTCCTAACGTGCTCGCGCAAGATATCGTGACGTTCCTACGGCCGCTACGCTCCGTGGTTCAGTTGGTAACGCGCAAGCGGCCATTTTCTCCGTGTTCCTGACTTCATCGCATGTAGCCGTACTAGCGCTTGAAGCCCCACAACTGATACTGTAGTCTGACGTCATGCTAGTGTCGATGTGAATAGGTGCACAATGCGAAAATTGATTTTGACGTCAAAAACTCGCACAATCTCTTATGCATTTGCCTAAGACGACTCGAAGGCGGAAGCCATTCTCGTCTTTTCTTTCTTCTCACACGATTGTACCGATCCCTCCCTCTCCGAAAGCTCTCTGCGCCCAACGTGGTCGGGAACTGCCTCCGTGATCGGAGGCGTTGGAAGCTTTCTGCACCGCACGTGCTGTTCCAGTGCCTGCGGGATCGGCTCATCTCTGACCAAGCGACGATGTATTGTGATGATGTCACCATGGGACGTCACGTTATGTGACACCATGATGATGGCCCAAATTTTGACGACCTGTGACGTAATAGTGACGTCATCACAGGATAATATTTTTATTGGGATAGCAATTATGTGGACAGTCTCGGCTGATTTTTGCCGCCGCCGTGATGCACCGTATATGTGATTATATATATATATATATATATATATATATATATATATATATATATATATATATATATATATGTAAAGTCCGAAAGAGAAATAATTAAAAAAAATGCTTCTGAAGCACGGAATCGAACCAACGACCTCTCACTCCGCAACGCATGGCGCTAACCACTACACCACAAAGCGCAGATCCTTCAGGTAACTAACGGCGAGCGTTATATACACACCCTTTACCGCTTGCAGCACTCAGAGACGGCAGGCGCTTATAAGCGTTTCTTTATTACCAGCGACATGGCGCGAGGAGCGCAACGGGCGCATTTAAAAGTCGTCGGCCAGCTCGCTCGCTTCTTCTAATATTTGCGCAGGGAGAACCTTGCCCTTCCGCTGTATGTTTGCGTGGTAGCTGCTGCCGTGGGGTAGATGTTTCTGTAGCGTAGCAGCTCGTCCATTACGGGCCGCTTTTCTTGCTATCGCATTCATTGCTTCGCCCTTGCGGCAAAACTGACTTTTTTGCATCCCGCGTATTGACGCCTACGGTCACTATTCGCGTTTGTGGAGGCATCTGAGGCTTTCGTCTTAATATAAAATTTATTATGGCCATTTATTTCGTTTACATTTGCTCAGAGCCGTATCCTATACAAGAGATTTGTACGGCGCAGTAAAAGCCAGTTTCGAAAATTGGTGTCGTTATACCCCTTTAACTCAGATCGCTGCTTTTCGCGTTTGCCTCTCAGCACAGACCAACAAGCCGGCGAGTAGCGAGCGCAGCGCATTCATTCATTCTTGAATGATCGGCCACTGAGCAAGGCCGTCGTCTTTCGAGAAGTACGAAACAAGGCCGTCACGCCACGACGATCACTTCGCTTCTCGAAGCTCGCTCTCGGAGCAGTCCCGCAGCGTGCATGCGCTGCTTCCAGTGCGGCGATAGGGAGAGCCGTGCTCTGCTTTTCGTTACTTTCTTTTCGCTTGTTTATTCCTCGCTGCTATTTTTGTTGTTTTTCTGTGTTTTTTTTACCCGAGCAGGTCCTATCTCAGGGGCGTGCGCAGTGTTAGGGGCAACGCCCCGTACCGGCACGAGCTGGAAAATCAGGAAGGGGAAAGGGATGGTAATAATGCGGCAACAGGGGCTAGTTGGTACGTCTTCATGCTTGTGATGCGCTGCAGGTAGACAAGACCAGAAAAAACGAGGAAACAACACAATTGCGCATCACCCTGCGTCGTTTCCTCGTTTTCTCTGGTCCGTGTCTACCTGCAGCGCATCACAAGCATGAAAGGGATGAGCTGCCGAGAGAGAAAAAATGTTGCACGTGGAAGGAGTTCAAGCAGTTAGAAACGCTATGCATAATGGCAGCAATGACGATGAACGTAAACGATGAAGAATGTAAGGGAGAAGTTTGAGAGAAGAAATTCCAGGAGACAGACAGACAGACACTGACAGACAGACAGACAGACAGACAGACAGATAGATAGATAGATAGATAGATAGATAGATAGATAGATAGATAGATAGATAGATAGATAGATAGATAGATAGATAGATAGATAGATAGATAACGAACTTTATTGGATCCTGAGGAGTTACTGACAGGACCCCCTATTGGGAGGCCGTTGTAACCGCTGGCCACGCCCACGTGGAGGGCAGAACGCCGTGACGCTCCGCCCTTTCCTGGGCCCTCTGGATAGCCTGGGCTAGCACAGTTGAGAGAGAGAGTTAACCTTAATGAGGACGATGGCTCAGATGCCTAAGCAGGGGTAAGAGTCAGTGCTGAAGATGGTAGTGGTTATTAAGGAAAGGAAAAAGGCACCTAATTTCTGTCTGCCTATAGGCGACACGGCGCAGTGCGTTGTAGGGGTGGGGGTAAGGAGGGAATAAAATAATAGTAGGAAAATAGAGAGAAAAGTGATAGGAGCACATCCATCCAACGAAGAGAAAAGAGGACAGGAAAGATGGGGAAGCGGTCACGGGAGTTCAGGGACGGGTCCGCGAAACACAGCTAGAGGCACGGTGCACAACATCGGCGAAGCGGCGAAGGCCCCGTCGATGAGCGGCGCACGGCATAGCGGGCGAGGAGTCCGTCACGGGGCGCCGATCAGCGAGAGGTACGAGGAGTAATCCAGGACATCGCGGCTGGCACGTCTGTCTCGCTTGAAATCCAGCGAGCGAATGCTGAAGATCATATAAACGAATTCAGGATTCCTTGCCCTATCGGGAAAACGGGGCCAAGCGAAGCACGAGCGCAATGATCTCCCCTAACTGTTTCCTTCCACCATAGCGGGAGCTGCAGAACCGTCGTCCACGTGCTCAGCAGCGAAACACCCTACTTGCTAGCGGAAGCAACGACAGTTCAGGCAACAATGAAATGTGGCAGAGTGCAATGACAAGTCACCGCGATAAAAGGATCAGATTGCCATATCAGAAACGGGTTATCGCCAAGGAGCTCGCAATCGAGAGAGCATCCGTGATTGGAAAAACGGCGCGTACATTACGTACGTGACCGGCGCACCATAGGGGGCCGCATTTCTGTACGCTCGCCGGCGCGGGGTTTTTTCGCGTCTGCCGCCGCCACTGAAATCGGTGAGTTATGAAAACTGCGCTTAACAATAAATAAATAAATAAATAAATAAATAAATAAATAAATAATAAATTTACATAGACATTGAATGGAAAGAAGAAAGTAACCTGAAAGCTCGGAAAGTTTGCTAGTGATTAAGGAAAAATGAAACGACGATGGACACATTCAAAGGTCCGAGCAATGAGAAAAAAAAGAAAGAAAGAAAGAAATCGAAACCACCGCAATGAAAGGAAAGCTTGAAAGTTTCGGAGATAGCCGCTGATCCAGACACCACTGCCCCCCAACCCTCGAAACCGGCTGGCTGCCCGCAATATTTCTACGCTTCTTCGCCTTTCCCCATCCTCCTTTTTTCCGCTCTCTCTCTCCTCTGCGACTGATCGCATTCTCGGAGGGTGTGTGAGGGAGAGAGTGTGCGCATGCGGTCTGAAAAAGCAGATCGCGGTGACGGGGCGCGGCGGTAGCACGCCTCGCAAAGCAGGCGAGCAGTGCGCAGCTAGGTGCCGAGAAGTCGTTTTGCACGTTCTCTTGTCTCGTCCTCATATCGGGGTCACTGCAGTGCTAGCCGCGCTTTCGAATGCAGTGCGGTGCAGCGTAAGAGGCTTTCGACGGACACTCGCGAGGCACTGCGTGCCAGTCGTGGCCGCGTTTTTTTGTTTTGTATTTTCCCTCTTCCTTCTTCATTTGCTTGACGTCATGAATGACGTCATGAACGCGTGATATCGAGCGAAGCGTTTTCAGGCAATGCATTGGGCTAATAGTACTCTATGGGTCACACTTGCCTAGAGCGCAGAATAACAGAGAGCTTAGCTAGTTTGTAAGTAGTCAATCTATAAGACAGGGCGGGCAAAGACGGACACAAGAAACAAGTCAAGACAGCACAATCTCCGACTAACAACTGCAGAGGTGCACTATACGGCGAAAAAAAGAAATGCACGAAACCTTATCTGCGCATGCCCAGCTAAATTGAGGCGTGTCATATATAGAATAGCAGTAGCGCATGTGTGAGTCAGCCGTCGGTTGAACTTGCATAACGACGAAATCCATTGCCTTAACAGTTATCTTTCAGGTAGACCCACACGCGGCCGGATTGGTAGGTTTGCTATTGAGCTGGGCATGCGCAGATAAGTTCTCACGCCTTCTTTCTTTTCGGCCGTTGTGCGCCTTTGCAGTTGTTAGTCAGCGTGTGTAGTGTCTCGACTTCTTTGTTGTGTCTCTGCTTGCCCGCCCTGCCTTTTAGAATGTATAGAGCGGTCGGGAGTGTGGCTCTGGACATTGGTGCCTTCGGCAGCTGCTACCTGGCGTTAGCGACAAGCTTTCCGTTCGCGCTTGAATTACAGCACAAGGACCTAGCATGCGGTAGGACTACGTTTGACATCCTTACGGCGTCGGTCTCTGTGCACATATTTTTGTCGCTGAAGATCGTCGCTTGGCCAAAGGGGCGCCGATCCCGGAGGCACTGCAACACCACGGGAAGGGTGGAAAACATCCAGTGTCTCCGATCCCGGAGGCTGTTGCAAAACCACATGAGGTGCATATAACTTTGGAGGAGAAAGTGGGGTGGGGGTATTGGCTGATAAGAAGCAAGATGGCTGTCGCCTTCGAGTCGTCTTAGGCGAATTCGCGCCTAAGACGCGCTGCATTCATTAAATGTACTGCGTCGTTCAAAGAACACCATGCGAAGTAAACCTAATTTATATACATTTTTGTCGTTAGTGCTCTAGTTATGCAAACTGCTCTGTGTGTCATTTGGCGTCGAATATTTCAGGCACAGAGTATGGCACGAAACATGTGTTGGTTGGTTGGTTGAAAAACTTTACTGAGGTCCTGCAAGACGCGCGTCAGCTGTTAAACATAAACAATAGGCGATTGAGGCTGTCCATAAGTGCAGCAACAAATGAGTAGCACTCAGTCCAACCTATGCGAAACCAAATATCAATTTCCCCAAACCATATTTAACATTACACGGACACGCAATGTCTAATGGTCGCAGTGGGAATGCTTGCCTTACCATAAGCGTACGACGTTACATTCAAGCGCATATGACACGGGCTCACACGTTAAATGGAACCCGAAATGACTGCACGTGCATTAACGACATTCGTAGAAAGCGCGAGCAAGCAAGCGCAGTAAAAAATCCCACTGCCTCGACGAAAGACAATGGAACTGTCTTCGTTATACCGTATAGTCGAGTCATTAACGTCCCGATAAAACGTTATTTGGTTGTGTCACGAGGAGGCGCAGACAGTCCTCGATCGCCACTTCATTAGTAGAGCGACGCACTGCCAACAAATCTCTTCTCCGTGTTCCTTCTTTTGGCTTTGAGCTTTGGCTCGTCCCGGCTTGGGCGCGCGCGCTGTGCTCTTCGGAGTGGGCAGGGAAGGGACGTTGGTTAGTAATGAGGCGACAGCAGGAAAGCTTGCTGTGACAGGTCTCTCTACTTTCTTTTTTTTGCCGCAGGAAGCGAGGGCTCTGAATATTTAACGCTCGTGGAACGTCCCTCTTATTCTCTCCTTCGCTTCGCTTTGATGTCCGGCAATGTCTACAACTTCTGAACAAGAAAGGACTTCTCTCTATACGACCAGACTCGAGTACGTGCGTGTGTGCGCGTAATGACAACGGGAAAAATGGTGTCTACCCATTTCAAACGGAAATGGCGATGCGCTAGTTCCGATTATCAGCTACCCCTCTCCCCCCCTTCGCCCCTTCGCCCCCTCTCCCCTCTTTTTTTTCTTAATGTTTCCTTCTCTTTTAGGGCGCAATGAGAGGCCGTGAATAAAGAAAGTGATTGGTCGGTCCGTGACCTTCGCCACTTGCGTTATTATCATCGTCCCAACTTGTGCCTCCCCAGTGTGACGTCACAGTGTGATGACACGTCCACTTGTGCTACCAAGTGTGAACATCGGTCGCGTCGAGTCGCTTTTTGGTGTGATTCTTGGTCTTGGCCATGGCGGCGCTTCTTCAGCACGGTAGCTTCGGGCACCGTCCGCGGTGTACGCAAATAATTGCCGGTCGCAAATGGTCGCGCAACTGGTGCTATAGTCGCAAGTGTGAATTGAGCCTTTAGCCCTTTCGTAAGTGTATATAAAGGAAGGAAGGGATAGTAGAGTAAGGCAAGGCAGGGTTGTTAACTAGTGTAGAAGGACCGGTATGCTACCCTACGCTGGGGGAAGGGATGGGGGAGATATAAAGATGGAGAGAGAGAGAGAGAAAAGGAGAAAACGCACGCAGAAGAGGTCACGCACATCTCACTCCTCTCCGGACCGACCAATCACTTCATTTATTCACGGCCTGCCATTTCGCCCGAAATGAGAAGGAGACATTAAAAAAGGGAGGAGGAGTGTATATGATGTTTCGCGATTGCCCACCGCGGTATTTCAGCAGGGTGAGAAGTAGCGCTGTTAAGCTCGAGGTCGCGAGTTCGACCCCCGTCCGTGACGCGCACATTTAGATGAGGGCGAAGTTCAATAACACCCGTACAGTTAGATTTAAGTGCACATTGAAGAACGCCAGGTGGTCAGAAGAAATCCGGAGTTCCCCGCCACTGGCGTGCTTCATAATCATGTCGTGGTTTCGGCACGTAAAACCCCGCAAATTATTGCTATAACATTTACAAAAGTACTGACTGACTGACTGACTGACTGACTGACTGACTGACTGACTGACTGACTGACTGACTGACTGACTGACTGACTGACTGACTGACTGACTGACTGACCGACCGACCGACCGACCGACCGACCGACCGACCGACCGACCGACCGACCGACCGACCGACCGACCGACCGACCGACCGACCGACCGACCGACCGACCGACCGACTGCGTTTTAAGTCACTCAATTGCCAAAGAAACACTACAGTAATAAATACCAATATATTTGGGTTGATCACTTGATTGATTCGCTGAGACGATAGTCACTCAAGCCCAAAAGAAACGCTACAGTAATGAATCCCAGTATCTTGGAGTTGGTTGACTGACTGATTGATTGATTGATTCATTGCTTTTTGAGTCACTCCGGTCCCAAAGAGACGCCACAGTAATGAATCCCAGTATTTCGAAATTTATTTATTTATTTATTTATTTATTTATTTATTTATTTATTTATTTATTTATTTATTTATTTATTTATAACAGCTATTCCGCGTGCAGCTATTCTGCAGCGCCTTTCGCCCGCCATTACTCCATGTTTCTCGTTATGTCGTATAGTTATGAAACCGCTCCAAATTGCTGCACACAGGTGCTCTACCACGTATTTCTCTACGATGTCTGCTCTCCATCGACGTGGCGGCGACCTTGCGTTATTTGGATTGACACTTATAGAGTGTCATCTTCACGCAAGCGCAGCAAGCCCGGCCCCTTTATAGACTGCCGGCCCACCCACGCGCCTCATAGAGTTTGACACCGCTGTTTATCTAGCGGGGCAACCCCGTAGAGCGAGGTGCGAGGTTAAAAGGGTCGCCGGCGAGTGGGTCGTTCGCGCTCTAACACGCTAGGCAGGAGAGAGGCCTTTTAAATTACCACGCTCGCGAATAGGGCAGACCGGTATGCGCGACCTCCTAGCGACTTGCCTCAGGGCATGTTTATATGTTTGTATCTACTCCCTCTAGTAATTAAAACGAGTCTGCACTCGCGCCGAGCGTTTGGAACTCGACGGCGTGACGTCAAGCTTCTGTTGTAGTACGTTGACATGTTTAGTGCTGTGCGAAAGAAGGCAGAGGAATAGATAGCTAGATAGATAGATAGATAGACAGACAGACAGATAGATAGATAGATAGATAGATAGATAGATAGATAGATAGATAGATAGATAGATAGATAGATAGATAGATAGATAGATAGATAGATAGATAGATAGATAGATAGATAGATAGATAGATAGATCACAGGGAGGTCAGCAAGGGGAGATCTCTCACACGGAGCCAAAAGAACGAAGATTGCACCAGTGTCACGCGGTTCAACGGTGATCTCGATTAATCCCGATCGAGATCAAATTTCTCAACAGTGATTGGCTACCGTCTGCAGCTTGCTTGAAAGCAATAATCACGATCAAGAAATTCGATCCGGATGAACCGCGATCGCGATCGAACGTGACCGTGTGAAAAATTTGGCAGATCCCACGTACCGTGGTAATCGATGTTATGCGAAGCATGCGCGAGAGGGTGACTGTGGCATAATATTTCATGCTGAGCGAAACGTTGCGGTATGACGCTAGAGAGATGTGGAAGTGGTACAAACACACTTATATGCTGAAGAGTCGCATATGTTTTATATAACCAGTTGTTTACGGTTGCGTAACGATGCCAAAAGCAACATGGGTGTTACCATCACCAGACGCGGTAAGCTGATGTGTAGTGCTTATATTCTTCAATACTGGATAGCGCGAATCCGAACAGCACAAAGAATAGCTTCTCTACTGTTCTCTACAAAGAACAGCTTCTCTAATAGCACAAAGAAGAAACGCAAATGCACAGGACAGGCGTTACTCGCAACTAAGCTTCATTAAGCAAAGTTCCCCTGGATATACACACAGCCGAGTGGCACACGCAGGCGCACTGCACGTACGGTAGAATCACAGTTGCAGTTCTTACAGTTGCGTTACAGTTGTTATGCGTATACTTATCTGTTATGATAGGAACGCACGCACGTTTCACGAAACCGTGTGTATGTGTAGAAGAGGTTCTTGACAGTTCTTGAACAACGTCCTTATCATCGTGATCAGTGAGCACCAGCAGCTGGACCGGACTCGTTAATCGGATCCTTTCGTGATCGCGGCTACGAGGGGTCTAAGTGTAGTGAAGTGCGAGGTATAGCACAGCTGGTGGAAATCCTGGATGCCTCTTACCATGAAATGATCTATGACGCCTCCTGTTATGCACGTGGCAGCGAGGTCTTTTGATGCCCTGTCCACATCCAAGCCGTCTTTCACGCAGTATAAGGACCAGGCCTTGTTGGGTCTTGATAAGTCAATGTTGAAGCCACCGGTAATGATGAGAGGCCTGGTTCTCTCGGCAGATTTATTGTAGGAAGGATTGACCCCGGTTCTTGCGTAATCGACGTGGTCCACAACGTGAACGAGTGCATTGTAGTTGAGCGTCTTCAAGGGTTGTTCTGTCTTCAGCTTCCTCACTTGCCTTGTGTCCGCCACGGTGGTGTAGCGGTTACGGTGCTCGGCTGCTGACCCGAAGGTCACGGGTTCGATCCCGGCCGCGGCGGTCGGATTGCGATGAATGCAAAATGCTAGATGCCTGTGTACTGTGCGATCTCGGTGCACATTAAAGAATACCAGACGGTCAAAATTGAAGCCCTAACAATTATTATTATTATCACTTTCCTTGCGTGTCAATGTGTGTGTTCGCGTTTACTGTGTTGGTTGAGACTTTGTATCACCTGTGGCACATACCCGCATGACTTGAACACTGGTATGCGGGTATGTGCCACACGTGACTGAGAGAAAGGGTTTCATGACGTACGCGAGACGCATTTTGCGTTATTCATGTCATGACCAGTGAATCGCGTTCACCATACACTGATCCCCTGCTATGCCAATTTTGGTATATTAGAAGTTATAGAGACCACCAGGAGAGTGCCCAGACGTAGGCGGCTAGATAGATAGATAGATAGATAGATAGGTAGATAGATAGATACGTAGATAGAAACGCCCAAAGTGCCTGAGGTTTGCCAATAAATGCTTCGCATTTAATAAGTATCCGGAAAAGTCATGTACTACCCATCATTCCCATGCTGGCTGCAGCGTCATGCGTTGCAGCTCCCATAGACACTAAAGCGTCAGATTTCCCTCTAGTGTACTATTATTAAACTGTCTGGTTTTAGCAACGTTCAACCGAAACATTGTTTTACATCATCAAAGATCTCGGCTGGTAAAGACGCAATGTTCATAAAACCCCATTTCTCATACCCACCTTCCTGTCTTTCCTCCTCACCCTTCCAACTTTTATCGCTTGCGGCTATGGACTTAATACGGCGTGAAATTCGAAACCAAACAATCGCCGGACGCGGCGTACTTCGCAAAGCCAGTCAATGTCCGTCGAAGGTGGGCGTACGCAGAGATTTCTGCTCGAACGCTCAGAAATCCGCACGCAGCACCGTTTGGAAAAGCCATAAATAAACAACCCGCGTATAGCGGTGGTGTGGAACTGACGCTGACTTCAGCCGAACGCTGGCAGCGTCAGTTATGTACAGCGCGCTGCTCCTTTTGTTTTGTTTCGTGTTATTTCTTGGGCTTTGCTTTGGCAGCCCAAATCCTCTGCGCAAATAACACTCGCGCATTTTTGGGGCCTCTTCTCTTTCACTCTCTCTCTCTTACACATGCGTGCGCTCTTGTAGGAACGGCAGACCGTCGCGACAAATCGCACAGCGCACACTTGCGTGGATTATGTGTGTACCGCATATTGATTCAGAATTGTTTGCGTATAGCGAATCTGACAGGCGCAAAGAAAAAAAATAACAAGAAGAGAGGGGGAAAGAGTTAATCCCTTGCGCCAGCCGCCGTCGCTGCGAAGATTTTTCGTTGTTTTCTTTTTTTTGCCTCTTAACCTAACTAACTTACCTGATGTAATGGCTCTTACCGAAAAGTTGTAAATAGTACGCACTGATACCTCGACAAGATGAACGCGGATACAACGAATTATCGGTTATAACGAAGTATATGAAAGAAAGCATTGTCATACTACAGCGTTATGAATGCGCGTTTATAACGAATTTTCGCATATAACGAAGCTATTTTCGTGTCATATGTGACTTCGTTTTAATGAGGTTATAGTTTATGTTAATTTGTGTCGTACTCCCTGGTTGACACAGCTGCGCCTCCTGGGTTAGGTAAGTGGACGAAGAGAAAACTTGTCTTTTCGTGCACTTTACTTTCTTCACACCTAATCACAATTACTGCCATAAACTTAAAACAGCACAGTTAGCGTCCCCTACACCTTCTCTGGCTTCACTATCTGCTGGTTTTCATTTGCACTTAATGAAGTTTACATTTTATATGGTTAAGTGGCCCCAACACGGGAGCATCTAATGTCATTAAACGAAGATGTCTTGTGGAAACAAGTGAGTCTGCTGAACTCATTCGAATGTGTTTTTGTTGCGGATGGGTACTCGCCGAAATGGCCGGGAGGACATATAATAAAAGGTAAATAATTCGTTAAGAGAAGTACTACGTTTTTGTTCTCAGCTGTATTGTTTTCAATTTAATTCAACGTAATCGTTCTCAGAAGTGCGAGTGTCCTCGCGCCCAGCGACAATGTGGAAGTTCAGCCTGCGTACCACCAACGCTGTCAACGCAATCGTCTGTCACAGTGTTTGGTAATGCTTTATATGCACGATGGCGTTTCTTTGCACAGGTCGTGACTCCTTCTGGGTCACTACAGTCTTCGCTGCATCGCGATTGCCATCATCTGCGAACGATATTATATCCTGCCATGTAGCAGCGCACGACACCTAATCTCATTCGACGTGTCGAATGTCGTTACATACAAATTACATTGAACCTTTTCGTGAAGGCTACGTGACGCCAGCAGGAAAAAAAAATTGGCCGCCTATCTGCGTGCTCCACTGCAAATGCCGTCTAAAGACGACAGAGGAGGCGCTGCGTGAGATACGGACGCTATCTGTCAATACGTCGGGAAACATGAGCTTGTGCAGAGGGTTTCCTTCCTCCGTGGCAGAGGGCGTTCGTCGGCGCGCATAGCATGGCATTTTCAGCGCAGCCGCATTTTCAGCGCAGCTTAAGCAACTAGGGTCTTTATAATTACGTATCTATGTATTTTCTATTAAAGGAACACACCACCTAATACTTACCTAGTGATGTTGCGCCTCAAATATGCGTAATATTTACTTTTTGATCGACAACGTTCACAAGTATGAAGAGCCGTACCAGTTCAAGATGGGTGGGCGGTAAGCAAGTGGTTCAACTTTGGCCAGGTGGCTGAATCGGGTGACAGGCAGACAAACAGAAAGGCAGACAGACAGGCAGACCAAAATTTCTGCGTTTAAGTTCCCCAAGAAAGACTATCGTCTTTTAAAAAGTTCGTTCCACACAAGGAGCTTGGTTCCACACGCGCCGTCATGGCTTCGAGCGGCGCTGACTAACGCTGACAAGTTTAAGTGCACAGATATACCCGATAAAGTGGATGGGCGGACAATCGCGGCCATAGCTCAAGTGACAGAGCATCGGACGCGTTATCCGAAGGTTTTAGGCTCGGTCCCTGCCGGCGGCAAGTTGTCTTTTCGTCCACTTTGATTTCTTCAAATTTATATCGTAATTACTTCAAGTAAGGTTCCCTGTACTTTCGTTTTGCTTGATTATCTGCTGGTTCTCGTTAAGATTGAACCTTCTCGTTTGACAGGTGTATAAGTCGCTTTTGCGCGAGTAAAGCCGAATCAGCTATCACCTAAAATAAGGACTTAGAGTTCTCCCGTTCAGCGTAGTACAAATAAACGTCGGGTGTCACTGTAGCGCAGAGCTAAGTAATGTATCTGCTTTGCTTTAACCAGGCAGCCAACAGTCCCACGTGACCTGTCTATCCATCAGTGCCTTATCTCCCATCAGTTGGTTAACGCGTTCCCTTTCCCACCACGCCGCGCATTCGTCCTGTATAGTAACTACCTGTTTTGTATGCCACATTGAAATGCGCTTTCTGACAGTTCACTTTCCTGCTTGTTACGCGGCATTCGGTGCACGTACGTGGCGAGTTGCTCGCTAGTTACGCAACGCTCCCTTCCCTCTCGCTCTCTTACGAGGTACACGTTATCAAGCAGTTGAGAACAGCCAGTTTTTTTCCTTGCGTTATTGCTTCTGCTAACCATGCGACCTCAAGTCGATGTCGAAGGCCGTGTTCGAGGTTGAGTAAGGTATGCATAGACAGATAAGTATAGCGCCGGGTGGTGTACGACTGGTCAACGACAGTGGAGCGACCTGGCGTCCGTTTCGCTGTAGTGGTGATATCGAAAGATGTGGAACTGGCTGTTGTTAGCGGTTACGATAGTGGGATGATAATAGTCACAATAGTACTATAACATTCCATGTTCCCCTGAATTTATACTTCATTTGGGTTTGATGTAGTAGTGATGGAGTAACAGCAGTAAGAGTAGTAGTAGTAGTAGAAGCTGTTCTCGAAGAAGCAGTGGTGGTTGTAAGAATTGTAGTTTAGTAGTATTAGTCGCGTTCGAGCTACTACTGCAAGTGGAATTACTATTTCAACAGGCAGTATTAGTATAGTAGCAGCTTACTGGAATACACAAGACGCACAACCACCATAAAAGGATGAAGAGGCAAAAGAGCGCATGTTCCGAATAGGCCAGCAACAAGTACTGCTCATTAGTATCAGGTGGTGGTCATCGTAGCGGTGGTGGTAGTAGTAGTAGTAGCAGCAGCCGTCCCGCAGGTCACGTGACCAGAGGGGGCCGTGAATAAGGAAATAAATAAAGCGAAATAAGTTTCATTGGTGAGGCGGCGTTTGAGTCCGGACCCTCACTGTCAGAAGACAAGTGGCATATAACCGTTAAGCTGTACACCCACGCTTGCAAAATCAGGTGTAAGCGCGCGCATTTCAAACCTAGCGGCGGAGTCACGACGCCACGTGATCTCTCAAGCCAATCACATCGCTCGCTTACAGCTTCGCTGTCCGACTGTTCTGACGGCATGTGACTGGCTCAATTTCAAAACGGAACACGCCGGTTTACATGTTAATTAATCGCCTCGCGTGGGGGTGCCGTCCCGACGATCGTATATTACTGATGACCGGGCGCTTGGTCACCTGGTTTCGTTGGCACCGCTTACGGTCCTCCTGCTTCGGCGCGGCCGACACCCAATAGACGGAGGCGCGTGCAGGGAAGAATACGAATCCATGAGATTGCGCTCATCTCATGTCTGTTGTCTAAACGCGAAGGGAGGGTAGCTGCGTACAGAGCAACTGAACATCTCCCCCTCCCCCCTGCTTTCTCTATCTCTTTCTCTCCTCCTCCTCATCCAGCTTTCTCTCTCTCTTTCTCTCTCTCTCTCTCACCCAAAGTGCCCGTGCAAGTCAATTCGCTTCCCCGGCCATCGTTCATCTTTCCGTCGCTCCTTCGCAATCCATTTTATTGCATGCCCCGCACACAGAGTTATCGCTTTTCAAACTTCCTCCTTCGTATTCTAAATAAGAGTTGCGAAGGAGATAAAGGATTGCCCGCTGCGTCGTTGTCGTGATCCGGGTACGCGGAACGAATATGCACGCGGCTGCTCTGGAGCCTAAACGGAAATAACGGATACACATCTTCCATCTTCGGAGAAGGGTGTGATAGTGATTGTGAAACTGAAGCATGCAAACGATGAGATGTGTATTTTGCACTCCGCGCGTTAGGCGCGGAGTCGGTATAGCGTTAGCAGCGTTCATTATTCTAGTCCTTCCCCCTTCCCCCATTCGCCGTTTCTTTTTTCCGGAATTAGGTTTTACGGTTATCGCGTTTATAGACGGTTTTACAGATGGGGTTCCGTGCCGCCATATCGGGCTGTTAAATCTTGCCGTTTTGTGCTTTTAACAACTTAACGAACAGTGGCACCATGCGCATGGAAACGGTTGGGTTTAATGACCTGTTTAATTCACGTCGCGATGTACAAAAATGAGAAAGCGTTCGTTTAACAGCCCAAGATGGCGGCGCCCATGTGTCTTACGTAAAATCATCTATAGAAGGCGTCGTGCAGCCCACGTAGGTTTTCGTCAGGTGAACCTTGTTGTTAACACGTGATCAGTGCGTGCACGCCGTCATTCACGAATGACGACGTGCCGTCAGTAGGCGTCTCGAAGTGATGTGATAATAATATCCGGCGATTTACGTGCCAAAGCCACGATACGATTATGAGGCACGCCGTAGTGGAGGGCTCCGGAAATTTCGACCACCCGGGGATTCCTTAGCGTGCACCTAAATGTAAGCACACGGGCCTCTAGCGTTTCGCCGCTATCGAACCGCGGCCGCTGCGGCCGGGATTCAATACCGCGATCTTGGGGTCAGCCTTAAAGCACCATAACCGCTAGAGCACCGCGGCAGGGTTCTGTGTACAATGCGTCTCTCCTAGTCTTGTTGTTCTCACTCGTTTTCGCATGTTCCCGGTCGTCGTTCGATTGACAGGCAAAACAGGCGAAGCCCGAAAATTTTCGACAAAATCGACCGATCATTGTTTGTTAATGCCGAATTTGGAGTACAAAAACCAAACAAACAAACAAGCAGACACAGACAGACAGACAGACAGACAGACAGACAGACAGACAGACAGACAGACAGACAGACAGACAGACAGACAGACAGACAGACAGACAGACAGACAGACAGACAGACAGACAGACAGACAGACAGACAGACAGACAGACAGATAGATAGATAGATAGATAGATAGATAGATAGATAGATAGATAGATAGATAGATAGATAGATAGATAGATAGATAGATAGATAGATAGATAGATAGATAGATAGATAGATAGATAGATAGATAGATAGATAGATAGATAGATCAGGATAGAGTTACGTTCTACCAGACCATAATACAAACACGGAGGGCACTAAATGCGTAGTACGCGCTTCAGCTAGCATACTACTATTTGTGTTGATGAAAAACGATCGACGCCCATCGTGTTTGACATTGACTCGATTTTGGCGTTCAAGGCTAAGGCCGGGCCAAACGTGATTCTCACCATACAGCCAATTGCGTTGTTGGCACGACTGATACTTCGATGATTTTTTATCTACTATTTCTGTCTATTTTTGGCGCATGATTCTATTTGCTCGACAGATTGGTCATCGCGCATGGTCAGATCAATTTAACCTCACGATCTAGCATTGGCAGCATTTCAAGTAGCTGAGTTGGGAGGAGGTTCACGCTGAGCATCGACACGATGATTCTTTCTAAGGTCTGCTTGGGAGCCGAGCAAGGCACTACATGTAAGACCGCCATCGTCGGTTGCCACCGCTAGAGTCGCATAGGCAAAACGGACATCTTAATACACTTGCGTAAAGCATTCTTTCATGAACCATAAAAAAAGCTTGTTACCGTTCCAATCGCTCAAGGTGGGTGAGCAGTAGAGATGACGGGCGCAAAGTGTCCTTTGGGAGTTGTCTAAACGATGTGTAACGTAGAGTTTCATTAAAGGAATACTCAATATTGAGACATCGGAAAAAGCACATTTTACGTTTTCGCTGGATTATTTATTTATTTATTTATTTATTTATTTATTTATTTATTTATTTATTTATCTATTTATTTCAGCATACTTTTGGCCCTCAGACCGTTACAGGGGTGGGCTACAGTTGTTATCACTGGTGTAATACAACACAAAACAACATTTAAAGTAGAACAAATACGACATTTCAAAATACAAAATTCAAGCAATACAATAGAATGAAGTACAGTACAATACAATACGGCTGTGTATTTATTAAGCAAGCTCATAAAAAACCTTAACACAGAAAGGTTTGCAGCATAGCGAAATTAACACAGAAACCTCAAACTCGTATAAATCTTTTAGCTCAGGCTGAGTCAAACATTATTGCAATAGCAGTTATATGGACACTCTCGGCTGATTGTTGCAGTCGCCGTCATGTCCCGGATATGTATATGTATGTATATATATATATGTGTATGTATAAAAAGACACAACGAAAAATAAAGCAGAAGAAAAAATTCCGAAGTACCCGACCGGGGATTCGAAACATCGACCCCTCGCTCCCCAGCATGCTGGATTAGACAACTCAACGATGCCCCATCCAGGCGACGGCGAAATAACGGCGAGCTATTTATGTACACCATTTACCGCTGCTGGTACGCAGATCTTGGAGGAGCTTGTGCGTGCTTTCTATCACAGAACACTCCTACATTTTCTTTCAATTTGAAAATTGGCCTTTAAGACGCGCACGACAAAGTGGTGCCTTTCTGTACCCACTCGTGATGTGGAACGAAAAAAAAGAGAAGAGCAACACCAGCGCACCTTGCGTCAGACGCCCCCGTGTGGCAGGAGACGCAGAGGGGTCGCTCCACACACCGCAGTTTAAAAGAAAAAGGAATATCTAAGACATGGCCTCCGAGATTAGCCGGCGGCGCGGCGCGCCGCCGGCTAATCTCGGAGGCCATGTCTAAGAGCGTCTGATTCTCCATTGTCGACACTTGTAGCGCGTTGCTCAAGCACAAAGACGTAACAACTGTGACAGTTGTTAGTTCACGCTTGCCCTGTGTATACCTGTGCGTTATTTTTGGGCGTCCTTTTTTGTGCTTCAGCGTCGCGCTGCAAGCATCGAGCTGCTTGTCGTTCTTCGTGTGACATTCGAATTTCTTGCTATCGCATTCATTGCTTCGCCCTTGCGGCGACACTGTGACTTTTCGCTTGCGCCCTTCCTCGAAATTTTCCACTGAGGTAAATCGGAGCAGTGATGAAGGTAGTGAATTCCATTGTCTGATCGTTGTTCACTCATCGTTGTTCACGTGCACCACGACCTGATGACAGATCTGCCGCTAGTACGCGGCGAGTTGCTGTCTCCGCGTGACGTCACACTGTGATGAACGTCACTGAGAAGCCGCCTCCTCGATATCTAAACCGAAAGTTCATTAAATAGATATTCGGTGAATTCCCAGGTACCACAATATTATTTTTAGGGTTCTCAACACCCCTGTTTTTATTTAGCACGACAATCCGAAAACATTTGAAATTCGTTTCAGTACTCCTTTGAGGCGAAAGCCTTAGATACCTCATCAAACGCGAAGAGTGACCTTCGGCGTCAACACGAATGATGCACGAAATCATGACGTGACGACGTCACCATACGACGTCACAGGTCGTCGAAATTTGCGACCTCATCGTGATGTCACTATGACGTCACATGGCGGCCTAAGTACATGACATCGTCAATTGATCAGAGGGGGCCGATCCCGGAGGCACTGCAAAACCACTTGAGTTGCAGAAAGCTTCCGATACCTCCGATCACGGAGGTAGTGCAAAACTACGTTGTGTGCAGATTGCGGGGGAGGGGGCGGAGGAGAGGCGATGCAATTGACTGAGAAGACAAAGGAGATTGCTTTCGCCTTCGAGTGGTATTAGGCAAGTGCATAAGGGACGGTGTGACTTTTTTTATTATTTTGGGCAAGTGCCTTTTGTTTAAATGTATAGAAGGAGAGGTTCGAGCCAATGCGTGGCGACGGCTACTCCTCTTCTGTTGCGCAATGGCTGTCGTCGCGAAGTGGCAAATATACACAAGGCTTTAGAAGGGCACATAGTAGAGCACTCGCGGCGCTCAGTCCGAGTTCTTCAATAGAATATTCTGTCCACTCAACACAAAAGTCGACAAAACGCAAGTATTCACACGATTGAAATGTCCACCCAAAACATAACAGTTCACCAAAATCTTGTCATAGCCGATCATATCGCTTGGGAATTGTCTCCTAAATGTCGCAGTGTAACTGTAACAATGAGGTTTCCGCGTTGTCTCGCAAACTTTTTAACCAACTGTTCACCGCAGTTTAACACTCTTAGACCGAGTGGCTAATTTAGTACGTTGCGGCCGATTGGCTTCCGGCTCTCTACGGTAAGGTGTCTAAGAAGCTCCAAACTGCTGTACCTGACACCGCAGACTGTGAGAGCGAACCCTGCGGGCAGGAGTGCAGATAACGGCGTTGCTATCACTTGCCGTTTCGCATCGGCAGCTGCCGGTGTTCGCGTGGGGCGAAAAAAAAAAAATGGCCTTCCTCGAAGCGAGCAGCTGACACTCGGAAGCTGGGGCTTGCGTCCCCAACCGCATCTGTGCTGCTCTCGTCTTTTCTCGACTTTTCCGTTGTCTCACGCGATGTCAGCTGTTGTTGCGCGCTCAGAAGCGGCAACACGTGCATGAGAGCACCGAAAAACAACATGCGCGGGGTTAAGGGTTAACGTCAGCTCTACCACCTTGAGCCGCGACGCCATCTTGCGTAAGTTGGCGAAACCGGCTGTTTCGAATGAGTCGAATTGCGCGTGCAGAACAAGCATATATAATATGTCGAGCTGCTGCACTGATGAGTCCGTCTGTCTGCAATCTGCGTCATTTAGTCACCTTGTTTACCTGTCAATGAGTTATTTATACTGTGATAAATCTGATCACCGTTGCCGTGGGACAGAGATAGTGCACGTATCTCATTGAAAGCCTTATACCCGACGTATTTCATAATACTCTCAGGCGGCCAGGCGGCCGCTTCCACCGCGCGAGGGAATTAGTGTGAGCGCGAAAATAAGACGACTCTTCATCCTCTTTGCATATAATCATCAATTGTGCATCTTCGTCATTTGTGTATATCATCATCATCAATGTGATTTTCGGCTCGAGCACCGGCCTGAATAAAGGGGCTCCTCATAATACACTCAGTACATGAATGAATAAGTCATCAATTATTCAGTCAATCAATCATCACCCTGTCAGTTGGCTGGTTTTGTCGATTCATGCCCGGCCACATTTTTTTTTTTTTTGCGCTCAGGTCTGCAGAGTAGTGTAGGGTACACCAAACTTACAAAATAAAAGAGAAAATAGCATCAAATGTGCAAACATGCACGATCTGCTTCATAGTACCACTTGAGACTTGCTGAAAACAGTGCTTTCTTGGAGAAAATATTGTGAAATGTTTCTGCAGCGCTGTTGATAAATAAATGAGGAGCACAAAAAGCGGCGTGCGAGAGGTGGAGTAATCTGAGAAATCAGTAAGCTCGTGGTTCACCCCGTTAACGGAACTTGTATTTATCTGGCGTTTGGTTCGGCCAATGACTTGGAACTCGGAGAAGAATTCTGCCTCAGTTCGAGGCTGCCATCCGGTTATAGGTTTTTTAATTTATTTTTTATTTATTTCATAAAAGCCCTAAAGGCCCTGAAGGGGTATTACATAGGGGAACAGGCACATGAATCAAAGCTATGTACGTTTATACAATGCAAAACAAGATTATACAAAAATAACGAAAGCGAGCTAAATACACAAAACAACAACAAAAAACATTAAAAAAACATAATTGACTAATGTAAACATAATAAGGGCAGTAACAAATACAGTATACAAGGAAAAAAAACTAAGACGAAGTCATTATCGTAAGATACACAAGTCTGCAATTGACACATAAGTTAATACGCATCAAGCGTGTACAATAGCCTTGAAAATCGTTAACAACTGATCACAAACAAGAAAATTAAACACTGGTGTACATATGAAGAAGCCTAAAAAGAGTACTCGTGGTGGATATCTAATCGGAAATGTAGAGTAAAAGTTCGTGAAATGTTGCGAAATGTGCTTGAGTTTCTTATTTTGTTATTCTTTCGTGTTTTTTTTTTGTTCTTGTTCTTTCAATATCGCTATCATAATGATGGGATGGCCGGTTCTACCCTATCCTACCTTCCCATGATATTTTTTTCATATGTAAATACAAAAAGCATCAGTTATGGTATTCGTTGCGTAAGTGTAACATTTCATGTCAACTATTATAACTTAATATAGCCTCTTTATTTACTCGATGAAGGCAAATAGCGTAGGCTCAGGTATACCGTGTTTGTTCCAAAGAGGTTTAGAAAGAGAATTTTTTTTAACCTCCTTGGTTCGCTCCCATTTTTTCCAGCGCAACCCACGTATAAAAACGTAAAAAAAGCATTAATAAAGAAATCGGCGACGGGACAGTCGTTGACGGCATCACAACACACGCGAACGTTCCCACCGTTAGCAGGGTTCACCGCCAAATGTCCAACCCCGCCCGGATCTCCAAACTAGCTCGCAACAACATACACAGGACAGCCCGCAGCGCTGCTCGTGTACGGAATGCGCGTCGCCCCTGCCGAGTCCTATTACGTTACACCCGCGCGCCCACGCGGCCAGCGAGCGAAAGTCAGCGAGCGCACGCCATGCGTGCTTTCACGTGCATACCCGGATAGAAAAATACGCGGCCTGTGTGTGTACTTTGGTGACCCGTTCCCGGCCGGCCGGCCCGCTGCTGAGTAAACATGGCCGGCATGCTACGCGAGCGCCGCCTGTCGGCAGTAAGAGATGAAGCGCAGTCTGTTTGTAGGGGCGTATGACAAAAGAGGCACGGGTTGTTGGTGTGGTGGGTGGTCGGTCGGCGAATTATAAAACGGCGCTGGAACCTCGTAACAAATCCGGGCTCCCTCCTTTGAACAGCTGCATGGGTCGCGGACAAACGACAGCCATTTCCAAGGACAGCGTCTCCCCGTACAGTTTTCGTGGATGTTGTCGATGACGACTGTTCTGTTGGAGGAAGGAAAAAAAAGCTAGTAGGGAGCGTCGCGTGACAGTCTTGAAGCAAAGTCATTAAATATTTCAAGGACACCAAATTCTGGAAATAATAAATTACTCTACCATGACACCAGACACACCATGCTTGCTGCGAGAAGACGCTTAGTAAGCGAGACTACGCGCAAAAAGGAAACGCGGGTGGCGACGTCACCTTGAACGTCCCGCACCAGTCGCCGTGACGTTATAGATTTTGACGGCGTCTGCTGTGGCCGACGTAGTTCCTAATCGGTAAAAATGACGTGCATTGTGTTGTGAGGGACAAGTGTTGAAGAGTGGGCGAGTTGCCTTGTCGTGCATGAGCGGGTACCGAGCATCACGGGAAAAAGAACAAACTGCCGAATCAGCCACACGAAAGAACAGTAGCGCTACTGTCCTTTCGTCTGGCCGACTCGGCCGTTTCTTCTTTCTGCGCGTAATGCGCTGTACCAGCTCAAGTTCTCAGGGATCCGGATACTTAACATACCAAGTTTCAGGAAATTTAGTTGAGTCAATGGGACCAAAATAGGAGAAAAAAAAAACACTTTGAAATCTGTTACTTCACCATCGGAGATTTAGGCGGGAAACTTGAAAGTGCAACTTTTCACACTGATTTTTTTTTCGTCTTTTAATAAACCTATGGTGAAGAAATTAACGACGCTAGAGTTTTCAGAGTATAATTTATCAGTCAAAGCTTATTGTTTCACTTTAGTGTCCCTTTAGGGGAGAAATATGCCCTGGTCACGTGATAGGCAAGCGCTACTACTGGTCAACACGCGTTGGTTGAGCCTGCTGCGGGTGGGCCTCGGCGGAATAATCCTACCCAGCAGGCACCGCGCACTTGTCGATAGGAACGGTGGGAGAGGAGGTTGAACTGGTGGCGCACTGCGCAAGCACTAAGGAAAGGAAGCAGAAAAAGAGACAGCAATGAGCGTAATTGGTTGGCTTGCCGAGGCTAGCGGAATCACAGGACACTCTCTCCCAGTTTCTTCCTTCCCCCGTGGGTCTTGTCATTGCGGCCGGGTGAGGGCTGCATGTTTGTTGTGATCCTCAATTCATATTCGTTGGTGATAGTTGATGCCGAGTATGTCTGTCACTCACTCACTCACTCACTCACTCACTCACTCACTCACTCACTCACTCACTCACTCACTCACTCACTCACTCACTCACTCACTCACTCACTCACTCACTCACTCACTCACTCACTCACTCACTCACTCACTCACTCACTCACTCACTCATTCACTCACTCAATGGATCAATCAATCAATAGATCGATCGACCACTGCCATCTCGCTCGCTTTCCCAATCGCCAATCCTTCCTTCGCATGCTAGCGTTGCCTAAATGGTCACAGGTTATCAATCATGCTCATTTTATGGGCATGTGAATTGAGTGATGAGTGAACCAGCAATCACGCTTTTGAAAGAATGTTAACGCCACCAGCGTATCATTCACCTAATTAATAGACTAATTAATTTATTGGTCTGTCAGTCACTTATTCACGGTCTGTCGACCAGTCCGCCCTCAAAAGAGGTCCGTCCGTCAGTCCGTCTACCATCCATCCATCCGTCCATCCATCCATCCATCCATCCATCCATCCATCCATCCATCCATCCATCCATCCATCCATCCATCCATCCATCCATTTAACCAACCTCTTTTCTCTACTGTAGCTTTACATATGCCACTCCAGTAATTCCATAAGCTTCGTACGGAATCCATATAGAGTCCAGATATTTTCTATATGATTGCCATATACGTTCGTAACAACCTTACAGAAAAATATGGAATTATTGGAATGGCATACGGAACGTTTCAGTAGGCCTAGCAGCCATGGTTCCCAAGTACTGCACAGAACAGACCAACAAGATCAAGGCCTGGTCGTCTTCCGACGTTGACTACAGTAGACTTCGCCGACGCGAGCCGCGTCGCGGGTGTTTAAGAGACTAACTCGCAGTCCATGCACCGTAGGCGTAATTGTCGCACGCGCGGGTGGACTTGATTGGTTGCCGCCGCACGCGGCATGTGACTGCCAGGCCGACCCGCCTACGCGTAGACGCGTGGCCCCCTCGTCTATTCCTTAGTTAAGACACGTAGCTCGAGCCTTGTCCGCTTCGTACTATAACTGGCCCCTTGCGTGCTCACTCGGGGAAATCAGTTTCTGTCTAGATTGTTTTTTTTTCTGTTTTACACCGTCGCTCCTGTCTCGATCGTAGAAGCGTGCAGGGAGGAGACGAAAGTATACGTTACGTCTGTAATGATGAGAACTGTCGCAGTGCCATTTGAAAGGATCCAGCTTGTTATGAGAGCGCAGGGGTGCGGGTAGTGCTAAATTAGGTTTGTGCTCAGGCGATGCCCACGAAACATACCAAAAGCTTTTAGCGGCAATCGTACGTTCTTGGGACAAAGAGACGAGAAAAGAGTTACAAGAAAGTTGACCAGATCAAAGCTCCAGTTTACTAACCAACGCACAAGGATAGGGAGGAAGCTGAAAACGATTAGGAGAACGAGGTAGAGGGATATAAGCTTAGCTATCGATCGTGAACAGGGCTAGTTATGGAAGACACAGAAAGTCTTTAGCGATAGGCTGTTGTCCTCGCTGATAGCAGGGACGCTACTCTTGGTGTTAGGTTTAAAAGAAATGTTGTATAATGGTTATCATCGTGACCATCCCATTTAGTGGTCTTCACCAACATGACTTCATCGAGGCTGCCATATTGTTGTACAGTCAGCACAGTAAAACGCCACTCTCTATCTTGATCTGCTTATCACCGGAGCCACAGCGGAAGGCATGAACCGTACAATGGCGTACGTTGGCATCGCGTGAATACTCATTCTAGGCCGCGCATCGCTGCACCAACTTTTTCAATCCAGGTATGCTCTACCACAACACATTGTGGACGGTGGTGG
Source organism: Rhipicephalus sanguineus (assembly GCF_013339695.2). Lineage (NCBI taxonomy): Eukaryota > Metazoa > Arthropoda > Arachnida > Ixodida > Ixodidae > Rhipicephalus > Rhipicephalus sanguineus. The sequence continues at coordinate 124,994,806 of NC_051182.1, forward strand.
TGATTATGTTGCCACCGCACAACAGGCATTTATTGAGGCAGAGCTAACTGTAGAGAACCGGCAATTAAGTACACGCGTAGCTAATCTATCTATCTATCTATCTATCTATCTATCTATCTATCTATCTATCTATCTATCTATCTATCTATCTATCTATCTATCTATCTATCTATCTATCTATCTATCTATCTATCTATCTATCTATCTATCTATCTATCTATCTATCTATCTATCTATCTATCTATCTATCTATCTATCTATCTATCTATCTATCTATCTATCTATCTATCTATGTAATTGTTTTCTTTTGTTTTTTGTGGCTTGCATATGTTACTTCATCTTTTGTTTCTCACATATGTCTCACATATGTCTCAGTCTATTTCGGGCGCGTGTGAAGGCCCTCGATATAATACCCTAGTCAGCCTCAGAGAGTGTGAGCGCCTTAGAATATGTGAGCGGGCTGCTGCTCGCTATGTTTGCGAGCTCTTAAGTCGCAGTGAGGCGGATCCTGGCGCCGACACCACAGGGGGTCGTCGGGAGAAATGCATGGCTCGAAAGCTGCGGCGGGTTTCCCGGAATTATTGCTTCGAGAGTTTGTGCCGGGGAAGCGAACCGCCGCAGCGGATTCTCGTAACGGTCAGGCGGGCGCTGAGGTCCAGGCCATGTGGCCGCAGCGACAGAAGAGGAGAAGCGATGTCCGAAGGGGGATATCGGGTTTCGTCCGTCGGCAGTAATGGCCAACGCGGGTGGTTCTGAGGAAGGAAAGTGTCGCGCGGATTCCTTTTCTCCTAGCTGAGAGCAAGGAGAGGGGACAGTGTTTGTTTTTGTTTTTCAACGGAGGGAAATGCCCGTTGGAAGACGGGAGTCGGAGAGTTCGCTGGGCGCGGCCCGTGCGGACGGTCGTGGTGAATAAACGCTGCCTTCAACCAGACTCTGGCTCTTCCTTCGCGTTGCCAGCGAGCACTCGGATCATCGAGGGGCTGTCGATACCAAACAACAAACTTAACTGGCGCAGTCGACAGGATCGACGGAGCCCACAGCGAGGAAGACGCCGGAGCCTTGGTGAAGGTGAGCTTTCACGTCATCACCGCGACTCGGCTGACTTGGAAGGCGTTTGAGCGCCGTCGATAGAGGCCCATTGGAAGAGGTTGGAACACTCGGGGCGAGCCTGAAGAAGCCTACGACGAGAGTTGCGGGCGTGCAGCGTATTGAAGGAGCACGGAAAGGAGGCGTCTGCAAGCGGCAGGTGCCGATCGTCACGGACTCGGCGCTTCGGTGAGGGAGGCCTCGCCAGGACGACAGCGGCAGCACGGAAGTGGCTTGGCGTCGGGAACAATCTGTCGGCGTGTAGCACAGAAGACAGCGGAACATTGCTGCGGTGCGGCAATAGTGTGGTGCGTTTTTTTTAATCCGTTATTTTATTTCATCACCACATCGACCTTCCGCGCCATCGCAACTTTGGACACTCGCGAAACCGAGGTTTCCGAGGACGTCGAGCGAAGCAGCGACAGGAGCATCAGGCGGAGAGCATCACTTCACATGGTGAGATTCATTTCGAGCTCTCTTGTAATGGTTCTCATGTGAATGCATTTGCGTTCCGGCACTCTCTGGGAGCTAGGCAATATGGACGACACAGACAACAGCTCGGATGCTGGTGTCAGTACACATGAATCGGGTAGCACCGACGCATTGAACTCCGGATTGAAGCCCTTAAGCTTGAACTAGAAATAGAGAAGTTGAAGTTCTCGCGCGCATCGCAAGATGCGGCGCCTTCACAGAGTGAGACTAACGGGATAGGCAGGTACGCGAAAGAGTTGAGAGCTGTTCTCGCCCCCATGCCGGCGAACGACACCATGATTCCGGCATGGTTTAAAAACGCTGACACATCGTTGAGTAGCCTTAGAATCCCCGAGGAAATTCGGGGCGCTCTGATACTGCCTTTCCTGAGCGACGCGATGAGGACGTCCGTGATCGGCCAGTCGGTCAGTGGTACACTCTCTTATGGAGAGCTTAAAGAGAAGGTACTCAAAGAGCTTAAGATGACCCCGGCCGAGTACCGCAGGCGGTTCCTGGACATCAAAAAGGAAGCAGGAGAGTCGTGGGGTCAGCTAGCGGCGCGACTGAAAATGATGTTCAGTTATTACCTAAGCAGCAGAGAAGTTAATTCATTCGAGCAGTTGCAGGCTCTGCTTATCGCGGATAGGCTGAAGCAACTTATGCCGCCTGACATTAGATCATTCGTCACTCAGGGCGAAATTAAAGGCTGGCTGCAGGCAAGAGACTTAGCCGAGCTGGCAGCAAATTTTGAGGAGAGTACGTCACATAGAGTGACAAGCTACCACGATACCATGGCAAAAGAGCTGCTGCATACTCAACAGGGCAGGGTCAGGCATTATGCAAATAACTTGCACCTTGACCGCATGCTGTGCTTCGCTTGCGGAGAACCGGGACATTTTCAGAGAGATTGTAGGACGCCAGCGTGCTAGTGATGTTGGAAACGGAGAGATTTCTTGCGTAGCCATGAGATGTGAAGGCTCACGTGAGACAGCATACCCTGTGAAGCGCTCACATAGGCTCATAGGAAATAGCACGCATCTCGGGAAAAAGCTAGTGCGGATTTTTGTTGGGGAAAGGCTATGCAGAGCTCGCATCGACTCGGGTGCGGACATCACCGTAATAAGGGCAAGCGAAGTACAGCTGAAATTCTGAGAGAGAGCTGTGGTCACGTGAAGCTTACGGGTGCGTTTGGCCAAGCGATTACCGCGGAAGTATGTACGTTCCGCTCGGCTTACCGTGTCCTGTAGGGATTGGAAATCGGCGCGTACCGGTGCTCTGTGCGGTGACCCCAGAATTGGCTGCGAGCGCGGACATGCTGCTGACTCCAGATGACTACGAAAGTCTTTGTCTCGCCGTGAAGGAGTCGGGGCGTCACCTCACAGGCGGTGATTGTGAAGTAGTGAGGGGGTCACCTGAGCAAGAGGGTCCTTTTGTGAGAGGGAATGTGGAGTCAATAGCCCATACTAGCGCTGGTGACGCAGCACGCAATACCGTAGGTGAGGAACCGAACAAAGATGCTAAAGGTGACGCGTATTGCGAGGTCAACGTAGGCCTGAGGGTTCAGAAAGGAGTCGATTCAAAGCAGCAAGATCACTGCGCTCAAGGAAGCTGAGCCGCAATCAGATGATAGAGAAGAGATGGTCAGCATAGCTCGCATGGGACACCGCCGGAGGATCCGCTACAGGTCAGTGGCAAAGAAGAAAATGAGCGGATTAGGCTGTCTAGTGAAAGCCCCCCTTGCGAAAGAGCAATTGAATCGGTGGCCAATGCATGGCATCAGGTAGAGAACGGGGCGCGGGGTACGGTCACTGGGAGCCAAATGCTCTATCATGAGGAACATTGGGTTGCAAACAACGCCTGCAACATCCTAAGTCTCTTGTGTTCCTTCGGTTTAGCATTACTTGCATTTTGGTTTTTGCGATGGTGGGTTCCTTTATGGAGCCTCGTCGCGCTGAAATGGTCCAATCAGCACACGACGGAGAATGTGGTGGTGGTGCTCATTTTTCGAAGAAAAGGATGAGGAAGCGTATTAAGAGCCCATTCTGTTTGTTTGTCGCTGGCTTCCGAGTAAAAACGTCAGTGTTGCAGATGTCATGGTTGTCAGGTGAACTCGCGTAAATTGACAACAGACACCGCACCCACTCGCGAAAACCGAGGGAGGTTGTTTAGCCTCAACTGCATTGGACAGGTCGATGTGAGCTGTGGGAGGAGGACACGTCTCACTTGTGTCTGAGGGTAAATGAGTCACGAGTAGTTCTTTGTTTTTTGCGAATGGGTACGGGTGTGTGCGCGCGATGCATTTGTGTTCTGAAATACAGTTGTGGCCTCCATTTTTATTATCGTGCAGTGATGTTCATTTGTGGTTTGCGGGAGTTCTAGCTAATGCATTTTGGATGTGTTGTTTAATGTAAAGGTTGGTTTCGCATGTTATTTCGGTTTGATTTCAAGAAGGACTCATTCACGGGGTTGTTGGGGGTTAGATCGTTTTTCTTTGGTGGGTGTTCTCGTTTTTTTTTTCTTTGTGTGGGGTCATTGTTGAATGTGGGTACGTTACCGTAGTTGAAATGACTAGGATAAGTTCCTGACAGTGGTTTCAGTAGAGTTGCATAAGTGTGCTCATAGAACATATGTTACTGACGCGTGGTTGACGGTTCAAACTGCATAGATGAGCACTGTCGGGTTACACGGTGTCACTCGCTCCACCGAGAGAGTGCTTGATGAACCAGAGAGAGCTTGAAACGTGTCTCACATGTTTGGACAATTGCGTGATTGTGTGATGTGTTTGTTTCAGTGCAACGCTTAGTTATATGTCCGCGGGTCGCGATGCTGGGACCTTGCCGGCAACAAGGGAACCGGCAAGTGTTTGTAGTTAAGAGGCCACTATGCGTTTGCTTTTTTTTTGTTTGTTTGTTTTTTATGTACTCGTGTTTTTGATTTTTCTGGTTGTTGAAGAGAGGCGTTTTTTCTTTTTGTCATGTTACATGGACAACGAGTGTCCAGTAACATTCTTGAGGGGGGAGGAGTCAGCCTCAGAGAGTGTGAGCGCCTTAGAATATGTGAGGGCTGCTGCTCGCTATGTTGCGAGCTCTTAAGTCGCAGTGAGGCGGATCCTGGCGCCGACACCACAGGGGGTCGTCGGGAGAAATGCATGGCTCGAAAGCTGCGGCGGGTTTCCCGGAATTATTGCTTCGAGAGTTTGTGCCGGGGAAGCGAACCGCCGCAGCGGATTCTCGTAACGGTCAGGCGGGCGCTGAGGTCCAGGCCATGTGGCCGCAGCGACAGAAGAGGAGAAGCGATGTCCGAAGGGGGATATCGGGTTCGTCCGTCGGCAGTAATGGCCAACGCGGGTGGTTCTGAGGAAGGAAAGTGTCGCGCGGATTCCTTTTCTCCTAGCTGAGAGCAAGGAGAGGGGACAGTGTTGTTTTTTGTTTTCAACGGGGGAAATGCCCGTTGGAAGACGGGAGTCGGAGAGTTCGCTGGCGCGGCCCGTGCGGACGGTCGTGGTGAATAAACGCTGCCTTCAACCAGACTCTGGCTCTTCCTTCGCGTTGCCAGCGAGCACTCGGATCATCGAGGGGCTGTCGATACCAAACAACAAACTTAACTACCCTAATCGTCGCCGATCGATATGAACTGCTGTCACCGATGAGCCATACTACGGAAAAATGGAAAAAAAAGAAAAGAAAGGCCAGTCGTAGGAGAGAGACAGCTTTTATAGCCCGACTAGCTTAGAGGAGAATGGCGGAGAGATGGAGGGCTCGTTGATGTAGGCACGATGGCGAGGCCATCTGGCGACCGTTTACGACTTAGCGTATACTGCAAGCCAATGGCGGCTGCGCTCTCTCCAGAAAGGCTTAACGCGTCACAAAGAAGATTGGACGGCTTCTTTTTATTATGAGTGGCTCGACGAGTGGGGACGGTAAAATAAGAATGACAGTAAGATAACAAAGACGGTAACATAACAAAGACAGAACGAAGCAACAGAATGAAAGGAAGTAAGCTAGGGGGAAGTGGTCTGTTAGATATATTCCTATAAGTTATGGATAGTGAGAAGACGTCGCCTCTGAGTAAGTGCGTGACCCCTTCTTAGTGGTCTATGGGAAGAAAGCTTGGGCGTAGGCGTGCGTACGGATGCGATAGTGTTAGTAAGCAGGCAGCATTTGTGGACTCGGCAACGACTACACAGTGGTGGCCTCGATGGCGTCGTTGGCGACGTATCTATTCTGTTGCGGTTATCGCGTTAGTGCCGACGCTCTGTCGCGTCGGATGGGCCCATCACTGGAATTGAACGGGTCATCGCTCGTTAAACTCGTGATGGTCTCTTTCGTGTTTCTTTGTCGTTGCGGTAGTTTAATCGTAGGGAGAGTGCCATCACTGAAAGATCTAGTTCGTGGAGAAGTTACTTAGCCATTGTGGGAATGGTCGGCAAAAAGTCAAACGATCCCTTATGCATTCGCCTTAGACGACTCGAAGGCGAAAGCCATGTTCTTCTTTCTCCTTTCAGCGGATTGTATTGACCGCCCCCCGAAAGCTTCCTGCGCCTAAGGCGGTTTTGCACTGCCTCCGGGATCGGAGGTGTTGCGAGCTTTCTGGAACTCGCGTGGTCTTGCAGTGCCTCTGTGATAGGCTCACCTTTGACCCGGCGACGATGTCATGTGATGAGTTTATAATGACGTCACATGAGTACGCTATCAGTGGATGATGATTTTTTGCATCAAATTGTGTTGAAGCCTCCGCCCACGCCAACGGTCGCGTTTCGGGTTTGATGAGGCATCTAAGGCTTTCGCCTTAATAACTACGCGTGTCACCTACAGATGGAATGTTGAAGCGGGGAACCTCGCTGCACGGATTGCAACTGAATGCCCGGATATTCACGCTGCAAGACCTGTGGAAGGCGCCTATATTTACAGAGGCGCTACATCTCAAAGAGGATGCTAGTATTTGGTGATCTGTGGTTCAGATAAGTGAGAAACATTTAGAGCGTTGACTAAAAAAATAACACATGGAGGAGGCTAATTCAACCGGTGTCATTACAGGCGCAAAGAGATAGATAGATAGATAGATAGATAGATAGATAGATAGATAGATAGATAGATAGATAGATAGATAGATAGATAGATATAGATAGATAGATAGATAGATAGTATAGATAGTGATAGATAGATAGATAGATAGATAGATAGATAGATAGATAGATAGATAGTAGATGATAGATAGATAGTAGATAGATAGATAGATAGATAGATAGATAGATAGATAGATAGATAGATAGGAATAGGGGAGTAAAAAAGAGATCAAGAACATCAGAATACTCAAATCACAACACACAGAAAGCGTAGAGGTGAAAATTCTTAAACAGAGGGTGCGCTGGAGCCAATGTCTCGACAAGTGCCAGTTGGGTAGGCAAAGGCATATTGACTGTATACAAATAAGCAGCAAGAGAGCTCAGACCCGGCTGCTCGAAGATTCATTGAGCGGCCGTGGCGCAGATTACTACTTGCTTTTTTATGCATTCAGAACAAATTGTTAACGACATGTAGTGCTATATGCACCATACAGTGGAGCAGCAGTAAGCTCTCCCTTCTGGAAGCTACTCCATACAATCAGCATATGCTCTTCCGTGAGGAATATCGCGAGCTGAGGAGACGCTTCTGTTCCGCCTGTGGCTTGGCGTGGCATTCACGAATGCCTACTTCTGTCTGATTGGAATGGCCAACAACTCTACATGTAATTACTGCAGCTGCGAAGAAGAAACGATCTCCCATCTTCTGTGTGAGTGTCCCCGTTTCAGTGCGCCAAGACAAGAACTTTCCGATGCGCTAGAAAAACTTGACAATCGCCCTTTGTCGCAACAAAGGGTTTTGGGACCTTGGCCGAGTCCATCGTCAGCGCGGAAGGCTTTAAAAGCATTACTGCGCTTCTTGCGGACAACTGGTCTTAGAAACAGACTCTACGTAGTGTCATATTCTCGTTTCCGTTTTTACTCCTCTCTTTTTCCTTTTCTTGCTCTCCTTTTTTTGTAACATCTCTCTTCTATCATCTTTTATCCCCTTACCCCTTCCCCCAGCACAGAGTAGCTAGCCGGTCTAAGAACTAGCTAACGTCCCTGTCTTTCCGCTTGTTTCTTCCTTCTTTCCTTACAGCTTTTTAGCAACGACTAAGCGGCGGCTGATAAACTGCATTTATCAATTTGGGACTCCCTAAAAGCACTGGTTATGCCAGCCGCTTTTTATGCAACCTCTCGCAAGCGAACGCCAATGCGAATTTGATTGGTTCATCGAAGGCTGTGCTGTCGCAACGCACATTAAACTCTTATGCAGGAAGCAAACATCCTAATAAATTAAAAAAGGGCATTTCGAGCTGTATACCAATCGGAAAAACTTGCGATGCTGTGCTGCGATGTCTTCAAGATTTCTTCAAGTAGCTTGAACACCTCTGAGTCGCAGCTTGGTGGCAGCGCTAGAAGCTTTGTTCGTGGCGGGAGCACCGAGCTCTTGTTTCTTGCGTAGCATTTCCGCTTCACCCACCGACTTCCGGTTGAGGTAGAAAGAAAAAACTGTGAAAAATGTAATAGATAAAAGGGTGGCTACAGTTGAAGTTCACGACAGATGTGATATATGATATATGATATAAGTTTGAAAGAGATTTAAATGTAGCCGAGTAAGTGTCAGGAACAATAAGAAAGAAGAAAAAAAAACACCAGAGGCGGCCATTTTCTAGCGGAATACCTGTATATACGGACAGTCAGGACAACTTCAAGCAGCAGCCTAACCCCCACAGTCTGCTATAGCAATGTCAAGCTTTCGTATTGTGAGGTTAATAATCCCGGATTACATAGGGGCAAATGACTGACTCGTCGCTTCATCAATAATATGACGTGCTCGTGAGCTACGTACGACTAACAATGCAGGTATGTAAGTATGCGGGTATGAGCCACACTTAGAAAGAAAGAAAGAAAAAGAAAAGAGAGAAAAAATAAAAGCAAAATGAAGATGACAAATAAAAATGGGAGAAATTAAAATATAAACGTACAGAAATGAGAGATAAAAAATGAAATAACAACAAAGGAACGAACACTTGTGGCTCATGCACGCATTCCGTGCTCTCATTACACGAGACGCCTAAGCCAAACATTAAGGTTAATAATAATTGTTGGGGTTTAACGTCGCAAAACCTCGATATCATTATGAGATACGCCGTAGTGGAGGGCTCCGGAAACTTCGACCACCTGTGGTTCTTTAACGTGTACCTAAATTTTCGTACACAGGCCTCTACCACTTTCGCCTCCATCGAAAATGCGGCTGCTGCGGCCGAGATTCGCTCCCGCGACCTGCGGTTCAGCAGTCGAGCACCTTAACCACTAGACCACTGCGCAGGTAACATAAGGTTTGCCTCGAATTTTTAATATTTTTAAACCGCCCTGGAGAGCTACAAATGAATAACACCTATAGTGACATTCGAAGATACTTTTGCAATGTTTACCGTTTGCTTATGTACTAAATCTAGGCTCAGAGGTGTTCTATGCATTTGGGGGGGGGGGGGGGGGTAGGGGGCGCTGCGGGCAAACTTCGCTCCCCTAATGAATATCCCGTCCGCAATCATGCTCTGTACCCTTGTGTTCACTTATTTGCAGCTGTAAATAAAGCGTACATGAGTTGGTGAGCATTTATTAGAGAAGTTTGAAAGTCATTGCATTACTATTCAAAGGAATGGTAATGTAAAGTGATTACTTTCGGCCAGCTGTAATTTTTATTTTATTTGTTTACACAATACTGTAGACCCTAATTGGATCCAAGCAGGAGGGCAATACATGAATACACACACATACATGAACAGCAGTCAGAAAGAAACGAAAAAAAAAAGCGAAGAAAATAAGCCTGATATCTAAATCAGATAAGCTTAAAATACACCGACGAAATATGAATTAGAATAACATCGGAAACAGATAACGGTATTTAAGAATGAAGACATTGCGTACACATGAAATTCTTATATCCTCGCGAGATGAAAGACAGCAGGTACAACTGAAATACACTAAACAGTAACACTAGAAATAAAGCATAAAGAATTTGTCTACATGCCAATGGCGATAACAATAATTTAGGCGTTTTTTTTTTCGACATGAGTCAAAATCCATCCAAACAGAATTTGACAAGACGGCAAAAAATTTACTATGCAAACTAAATACAACGCAGTCAAAGAAGCTATCTGATATATTTTACATGTCGACTGGGGGAAGTTCTGGCCCCAGACTATTAAAAAATATGAGGGGTTTTTACATAGGCAATTTAGCCGTTTTCACAAATTCTGTTTGGATGGATTTGACTCATTCGAAAAAAAAAAAAAGCCTCAAATATATGTGGTCAATCGAATGTGCGCTTATGGAATCTGCGCTGATGAATCTGTAATGTAACTTAATTACATTATAAAATTTTAGAAAGATAATTAGTAATTAATGGTTTAGCAGAGTCTAACTTGGGCGTGTTGTTGCATAGCTTAACGGAATATTTCTGCACATTTAACCGAGACATGGAAGTAGAAACGAGACAAGACACCCTATCCTGACTTCTCTCGTTTCTACTTCCTTGTCTGAGTTGCCACACAAATATTTCGTTAAGTAATGGGATGGAATGGAAAAACCTCATTAGGTCTTTCAGCGTGTCAACTAGCGCGTATCGGGCCCTTCCCATGTCGATGCAGATAGCCCTAGCCTCGGTAAATTGATTACTTTTTTTAGGAGCAAATTCGCCATCTCCGTCATACGCATACGGGGTCTTGTTGATCGGTAGGACGCAAATATTTACGCACCTCTCATGAAGAGTTCATTTCTCGCCGAAAAAGTTTTAAAAATGGGCATCAAGATTATAAATAAATTTTACTGCACGAGAAGGTAGGCTGCCTGCACTGCTGCCAAGGCCTTTAACGCTGAGAGATTAGCTTAGAATAATCACAATCTATATATATATAATATATATATATATATATATATATATCTATATAATATATATATATATATATATATATATATAATATAGATATATATATTATATATAATATATATATA